>NW_026000142.1:8845697-8919406 GCF_001458135.2 Marmota marmota marmota
CTTGCGGATTCCCACTTACCTGGGAACTTACTGGTGCACCACCCTGACTGCTGAAAGTTCTGGATCCTGGGTTCCAGGGATATGTTCCACGTGCGGGCCACCAATTGCCGCGACCCCTCGCCGGCAAGGGAAAACACGACACAGGATTCTTCCTTCAGCAGTTTATTCAGGCCTTGATTCATGTTTCATCTTCTAGTGACCCCTCGCCGAGCGCCCAAGCACAGCCTAATAAAGCCTCCAGCATACCAATCTTAAGCTGCCACGTGGACCTTTCTCATAGGGTGGTAAGGGATTGCGTGCCAATTCTCCATATTAGGAGTTGTTTATCACAGGCCACAGTGGAAGCCGGCGCCATCTTCTAATGGCGGCCACGGTCTAATTAGAACGGCTCACCACAATGAGATACACAAAGCAAAACTTAAAAAACTTGGTATGTGGGTGATCAATGATGGGTGGCATTTTTATTCTTCACTTACTTTTATTTTCAGTTTTTCCCCTCCTCATCAAGGTATTTACAGTAGAATGCATACTTTGCTGACACTGTTTTCTAGAAAGGGTTGTATTAGTGCCATTGTAACATGTTTAGCTCTCCCACCCTGAACGCTGCTTATCTAATGCTTTTGCCAATAGCTGGAATGGTTTCCTTTACATGAATATTACTGTTTTATTCTTTCTAAGGTACTGAACTAAAGGAATATTATAAATTGTCCTCCAGCAAATTAGTAATAGTCTAGTTTATGAATAACAGGATTCTATTAAACATACAGCCTTGGAAACTTATTCAGGTGACTTTAGCTTGACCCAGATTTGCACCTTACTGGACCCAGAAATCTGGCTGACTCTGATGCTGTTGCTCCTCTGAACACACTTTACAAAACACCTTTTGACAGTGTTCAGTGCTGTTACCCTTACAATATAATTTCCTAAAGAAGTTTTAAAACATGATATGTGAATTGACATGTAAATCAAGTGCCATGGGAGTGAGAGGAATAGGTCACCTTACTACAACATTATCTTTTGCCAACCACCAAGAAATGACTGCAAAATAGAATGTTCACCTTCTCCTGAGTTTTTTTTTTTTTTTCTGGTACCAGGTATTGAACTCAGGGGAACTCAACCACTGAGCTACATCCACAGCCCTATTTTGCATTTTAGTTAGAGATGGGGTCTCACTGAGTTGCTTTGTACCTGCTTTTGCTGAGGCTGGCTTTGAACTCATGATCCTCCTGCCCCAGCCTCCTGAACCACTGGTATTATAAGAGTTCCCCACCACATCTGGATCTCCTGAATTCTTAGCAAAAAGGGGCAGGTTAGAGTACACACAAGTTAATTATTGCTGTTAATATTCTCTCCTTCAAATATTTTATTTTGGTTCTTATATTTTGAGAATTCATCAAGATATAGTTGAAAATTTTGGTTACAATGTGTTTCTGAAAAACATAGAAAATCTTGCCTACAGTTCACTGCCCCAAATCAAAATATCTTTGGCCTCCCCAAATTACAGAGGAGTACATCCAACAGTAACTCCTGGGAATCTAAGATAAATATAACACAAACCTCCAAATGAAGGCTTAATAAGAATTTTGAATTAAATTGAATCACCTGTGGATAGCACTCATAATTTATGGTGGTTAGTGTGACAGCAATGTACCACATTAAAAAATGGAAAATGTAGAGGAAGGACTAGAAAAAGATTGTCTCTGGCTTGTTCAGCAACTTGATCAGGAGTCCTTTCACACTGATTTAAATTTTTCTTATTCTTCCCCTATTAGATTCTATTTTCCTAGAGTCTTTCAGGGGCTAGAGGTCAGAAACAATGAAAAATATTTGTTTTAAAAATGCGCAATTACATAAATGCAATTTTGACTTGATCAGACTCAGTATTATAATATATTTACAAAACAATTTCATTATTTACTAATTTCTTTAAGAAAACCCTTGCCTAACATCTAGAAACATTTGTGTCAAAAAAATAAATTAAACCATTTCAAAATTTAAGGAAAAACAAAAAAAATTATTAAAACCAAATGAAAAACCAGTACCTGTCAGGATTATAGGTACATGTCTTTCTAAACTAATAGGGATTCTTGGAAGAAATTAACTAGTGTTCTGTTGATGGCTGCCCTGCATGCCAGGTCTTTGTAGAGTCAAAATGTTTAGCTATGTATCTGTCTTATGTAGTTGCTCGACCTTACATAATGAATTGGATATTTTAAAAAATAATATATTCTGCAGGTCATGAATGTAACTAGGAATTTGTGGGTGGATCAAAGCAAATCTATCATTGCTTTGGAAAAACAACTCAAATGTAAGTTCTGCTGATGGTCAGTCACAACATCATCCTTGCATATGAGGATGATACAGTGTCACAAGCCCTCCCTTGCAGTCCTTGGGTATAAGTCATCCATCTTTTGTTACTAACCAGCTCTATGACCTTGGGCAAATAACTCCCCTGTGTGTGAACCAAGAGAACCTGGAGGTTGTCATATGAAAGGAATTTCATAAATTCTGTAAAAATGCTTTCATTGCTTTATGAAAAAAAAGTCCTTTTATAATGGTCTCCATATATAGATAATTGCTAGAAATTCTGAACTAGGAAAAGATATGAAAATCATGAGGAAAGTAGCAAGGAAACTGTTCAGCTCAGTAAAATAGTAATTATAGAAATTTTGTAGAAAATTTCTTTTAAAGTTTATGACATTTCTACTGGGCCAAAAAAATCTTTAATCTAAGTTAAAGAAATAATACATACTGGGGGATGGTTTTGGCCAAATTATATTGTTATATATTTACCTATAGAAGTATGTAACAACAAATCCCATCACTATACATAGTTAAAATGTACCAATAGAAAATATGAGAAAAGTTTATAAAAGGTAAGAGAAAAACAAGAAATAATATATACCTACATAGTGCCCACTGTGTACTTGACATTCTTCTAGGTACTTCACAAAAACTAGGTCTCCACTCTGGAGAAGGTTAATTAGTTTTCTGTTTTGCTTAGGACCTAGCACTTGGGAAGATGAACTGCTAGAATGTGATTTCAGGGTTAACAAGGCTAGCACATAAAATGTTAGTTCCTGCTCATTCCTGCTGGTGTTTCATAATCCACAGCAGAATTTCAGTTTTCTATTTTAAGACTTTAATCTCTGGAAAAATTTAAATCCTGTCAGGATTTATTATGCACAATAACTGTGTTTCTGAGAGAAGTCTCTACAGTAAAAAGAAAGTGAGAAGTCTTCCTTGATGTCCAATATAGAAGAAGGGGCCAATGATCAGCATGGGGTTCTCAAAGAACTGACCTCTTGAAATGAAAAAAGAGACAAATTGCCTACTTTACCACATTTCCTAAGGCCCCCAGCCCACATGCTATAGTCAGAATAACCTCCTAACTTACATTTTCCAGTTTTGTCCTATTTCAAGTTTTTCCTGATAATTAAAGAAGAGGAAAATAATAGGGATGGCAGAAGGTAAACCAAAGCTATTAATTAACCATAAAGAGAGTATTGTCCTATAATGGGAATAATGTTAAAAATAATTCATTTAATACCTATATATAGAATATATACAAGTGAGAAAGATGAGCAATAAACAAATGCAAAAATTTGTCACATATCAATAATATGGAGATGAGTGCGAGGGAGAAAAATAAAGGATAAGAGAGGAGGTTGAGGAGAATTGGGGTATGGTATAGTTTTTGGTGGTATTATTTTATATGGAGTGACCAGAGAAAGTTCTATAATAAATTGATATTGGATCAAAGGCCCAAAATAAATGAGAGATGTTGACATGCAAATGTGAGAGAAAAGTTTATCAGGCAGAGAGAATTGTATGTTCTGAAGCAAGTGCATGTTTGGTGAGTCCAAGGAAAGAAAAAGAGCCAGTGAGAACAGAATTAAGATGGTGGCTACGTAATACTCCATTGTGTATAAATGCCACATTTTTTTTATCCATTCATCTATTGAAGGGCATCATGGAATTTGCAGGGAAATGGATGGCATTAGAGCAGATTATGCTAAGTGAAGCTAGCCAATCCTTAAAAAACAAATGCCAAATGTCTTCTTTGATTTAAGGAGAGCAACTAAGAACTGAGCTGGGAGGAAGAGCATGAGGAAAAGATTAACATTAAACAGAGGAGAGTGGTGGAAGGGAAAGGGAGAGAGAAGGGAAATTGCATGGAAATGGAAGCAAACCCTCAATGTTATACGAAATCACATATAAGAGGTTGTGAGGGGAAAGGGGGGGGACAAGGGAGAGAACTGAACAACAACAGATTAGGTAGAGAGGGAAGATGGGAGGGGAGGGGAGGGGGGATAGTAGGGGATAGGAAAGGCAGCAGAATACAACAGTCACTAATATGGCATTATGTAAAAATGTGAATGTTTAACTGATGTGATTCTGCAATTTGTATTTGGGGTAAAAATGGGAGTTCATAACTCACTTGAATCAAATGTATGAAAGATGATATGTCATGAGCTTTGTAATGTTTTGAACAACCAATAAAAAAAAGATGGTGGCTAGAAGAAATGAGATTCATAAGGCAACAAGGTCCTGAGTGACAACATTATAACAACTTTGGATTTTACTTTGAAAGTGAGGAGAAGCTTGGAGTGTATTGAAAATCAGTCTGACTGCATTATTGGGACTAGACTGGCAGATGGGTGCAGGGTAAATAGGCAGGACCCAATGATGGTTTAGACCAAAGCAGGCAATGGAGGTGATGAGAAGTGGTAAAAGTCTTAATGAATTCCTTATCAATTCACTAGTCATTAAAACAAATATCTATAAGCAGGTACATGAATCAAAACGAGTGTTCTATGCTGAAGAAATAACAAACAGGACAATGCCTGCACTTGCTATCAATAAACACTTTGTTAATGGAAGCAAATGTGAAAATACACACTTTTCATTTCTTACATGAAGACTGAGTTGATTACAAAGGGGGAGACTTTTGCTTAGGGAATGGGAAACATTGGCAAAGATTACTTAGAAGGAAAGATGTTGAAATGGGTCATGAAGGAGGAGTGCAAGTTAGGCAGGAGGTAAGGGAAAGCACAGAGGGCATCCCAATCAAAGGGAGTGGCTTAGGGGAAGGCAGAGTGACAGGGACGCATGGTATAGTCAGGGGCTGGGAATAGTCCATTCTTTACATCAAGTCAAGCCAGGAGTACTGAAAGATAAAGCTGGAAAAATGTGGAGTGAGAAGATGATTTGAATACTTGTATATTATGACAAGAGGTTTGCACATTTTTGGGGGCAAAATTACAGGAATTCACTGAATGATTTAGAATGCAAGGAAGTAGAATTAGTTTTACATTCTAGAAATATCAGGAATTCACTGATAGCAACTTTTCCATTCATCTTTATTACATATTAATATTTTGTTAACAGCAATATATAGTAAAAATATTATCCTGCTTCCTTTTCAAACATGATAACAAGTAACCATTTGTTGATCACTTACTGTATCAAGCACTGGGAAGAGTATTAATCACATTAATTCATCCATATACACTAATGCTGGTGATGTAATAACTATTGTTATGGCTGGCTTTTAAAAAGAGGGAATCTTCTTAGTGAATTTCAGCAGTTCACCTGAACTCACACAGAGATGGAGAGAGGTGGAGTGGACTGGTTTGGGCTGAGCTGGGCTGGGCTGGGCTGGGCTGGACATCCACCTCAGCATTACACACTGGACTCTTATCCACTCCTGATAGTGCTTTGATTTTTTTGAAAGGGCAACACAGGTGACTAGGAATAGGCCTCTTCTAAAAACTGATTACATTAAATCAAATCTCTTTACAACAGACTGACCTAAATTATAATTTAATTTAATTATGTATATTGCAAAGAATAAAAGGAAATAAATAATGTTCCAGATGTTAGGAATGAATTCATTTAGTGTTTAGAATTAATTTACATATAAATTTGTGGATTGGCACAGTTTTCATTAGAGCTTTCTGGCATAAATTTTGATTTGCAAAGACAGGAATCCAAATCCTCATTGGTTATATCCAAGAAAACTTGCAAAGTTTTCTCAAATTATATTTTTCTACTCATTTACAAACTGATATATTGCTTTTCTCTAGAATTTGGTTGTAGTCAGAGATATTCATTCATGGTGCTCAATACAAATGAACTATCCTGTGTAAAGAAATTCAGGGAGCAAAGTCCTAGGGTTGGAGGGAAAGAACTAAAGGGATTGTCAGAAGTTTAAGTCTTGTTGTTACGAATTTATTAGAGGCTGATATATAATTATGATACATTAAATTTGTTAATAGTAATCCTTCAAATATATTCTTTATTGGAAAAAAGAAAAAAAATCCATACTCAAAATTCCTCATAGAATTAGTAAGTCCTTTAGAAAATGTCTAGAAATGTAAAATTAAAAATGAAGTACAAATATCTCAATGTAATAGTTTCTAAAACACAAATTAGTTGAATGCAATGAATGATTTCGTGCTGAAAGATAAAATTTCCAATCTACTAGCAAAAAATTTCTATAAACAGATCTCTCAAATAAATTCCCTGTGTGTTAAAAAATGTAAGAAAACTATTTAGATTGCTTTGAAAAGTTTGTTGAAGAGAACTATTGAAAATACTTTGTGAAAGTAGTCATGACTGGATAAAATGGTGTAAAATTTTTAATTTGGTTATCTCATACTAGGCAAAAGTGCCAAAAATATTCATTGGAGAAAAGATAGCCTGTTAAACAAATGGTGCTGGGAAAACTGGAAATTCATATGTAACAAAAAGAAATTAAACCTTTTTCTCTTACTTTGCACAAAACTCAACTCAAAGTACATCAAATACTTAGGCACTAGAACTGAGACCCTATGCATAATAGAAGAAAAACTAGTCCAAAAATTCCACCATGTTGGCTTAGGAACTGACTTCTTTCACAAGAGTCCTAAAGTGCAAGAAGTAAAATCAAGAATCAATAAATGGGATGGATTCAAACTAAAAAGTTCTTCTCAGCAAAAGAAACGATCAATAATATGAAGAGAGAGCCTATAGAATGGGAGAAAATCTTTACCACATGCTTCTCAGATACAGCATTAATCTCCAGGATATATGAAGAATTCAAAAAACTTAACACCAAAAAAAACCCCAATAGCCCAATCAATAAATGGATAAGAGAACTGAACAGATACTTCACAGAAGAAGAAATACAATCAATCAACAAATATATGAAAAGATCTCTAGCAATTAGAGAGATGCAAATCAAAACTTCTCTAAGATTTTATCTCACTCTGGTTAGAATAGCAGTTATCAAGAACACAAACAACAATGTTGGCGAGGATATGGGGGAAAAGGTACACTCATACACTGCTTGTAAGTCTACAAATTGGTGCAACCATTATGGAAAGCAGTGTAGACATTCCTCAGAAAACTTGGAATGGGATCACCATTTGACTGACTCAGCTATCCCACTCCTCAGTTTATACCCAAAGGACTTAAAATCAGCACACTACAGAGATGCAGCCACATCAATGTTTATAACAGCTCAATACACAATAGCCAAATTATGGAACCAACCTAGTTGCCCTTCAACAGATGAATGAATAAAGAAAATGTGATATATATACACAATGGAATATTACTTGAACTTCAAAAAGAATGAAATTATGACATTTGTAGGTGAATGCATGGAGCTGGAGGATATTATGCTAAGTGAAATAAACCAATCCCCCCCAAACCAAAGGCCAAATGTTTTCTCTGATATGCAGATGCTAATACACAATAAGGGGGGGTAGAGAAAAATAGAGGTACTTTTTATTATGCAGAGGGGAGTGAAGGGAGGGGAGGGATTTGGGGGTAAGAAGGATAGTGAAATGAATGGGAAATTATTACCCTATGTACATATATGATTACATGACGGGTGTGATTCTACATCATGTACAACCAGAAGAATGAGAAGTTATACTCCATTTATGTATGATGTGTCAAAATACATTCTACTGCCATGTATAATTAATTAGAGCAAATAAAAAAGTTTAATTTGGTTTAATTTTTTTATACTTTACTAAGATAGAGAAAAGGAACATAGCCAATTTTGAAATGGTATTTAGACCTCAATATCAAGTTATCATTTACAATACTATGTCTAAGTTAAGATGCACTCTTGGTAAAATTGGTAAGTCTTAACAATACACCAATCTCTTAATGTTTACTAGCGTTTTGCTGTGACCAAAATACCTGAAAAGACAAACTGAGAGGAGGGAAAGTTTTGGGCTCATGGTTCCAGAGATTTAGTCCCTGATCAGCCAAGTCTATTGCTCTGGGCTAAAGATGACACAGCGCTTTGTGGTAGAAGGACCTGGAAGAGGAGCACCACTCCATTCTTGGAAGCCAGGAAGTTGAGAGAAGCAGAGGGAGGGGCCACAGGGAAGATGATTCCTTCCATAGCAGGACTTACCTGCCTACACTTACCACCCAGTTAGTTCATTCAAACCAGGTTGGAGTGATGAGGTTACAGCTCTCATAATCTAATCATTTATCCTCTGAATATTTTTTGCACTAATGCAAGAGCTTTTGGCAAAACACTTTATACACAAACCCTAACAACTAATATATGTTGTCTTATCACTGAGATTAGGATCCTGAGAAAGGCCCCTAAAAGGGAGGTGCTTCTCAACTTAGGCCAGGATGTTCCTTGATGTGGTTGCAAAAAGGAATTTTAGAATGGGTCAACATGAGGCACAGGTTAAATTTATTGAGAGGAAGAAGCACACACTCTGAGAGCCAGGCTAGAGTGCAGGTGTTGAATAGGAACGTACTAGCTCCCTCTTAGTAAAGCCTGTGAATACACATAAAATCAACAACAGAGACATGATCTCAGAGGACATTTGAAGTTCCCATTTTTATTGGCAACTGGGCATGTTGACTATTACCAGGAGGAGGAGTAGGGGCCTGATAATTTACTGACATGTTGGCATTATTGGGACAGGGGTCATTTTCTTTCCCTTTGTGAAAACAGTACCACGTTGGCATGCATGTGTGTGTGTGTAAGGTCTACCAATTAATACTGCTGCTTGTGATCAAGGTATGTAAAAGTGACTTTTAAAGCTGAACTTTTAATCCATGTTTAAGTGGTCATTAAATCATGGCCACTCTCGTTTTGCCCTGTGTCTTCCTTCTACCTATCCATATGACTTCTATCCTACCTCAGTCCCATCTTGAATATAACATGTTTTGAAATCAGATCACTTTTAAAACTCTCATTCCATTGTCTTTCATTTTTCTTATACTAGTTGGTTTGGTCCTTTCAAAGCTTCTGCTGGTTCAGCAAATCTGTCCATGGATCAAAGTCTTGAGTCCTCTGGAAAGGGAAAGTTTTCACCTGGCTCCATGCCCTGTGTGGTTCAGACATCAGCGGGTGGTTTGCTATGTCACTCCTCATTGCTCTGAGGTTAAAACTGCTTTTGTGGAGGTGGTGGGGCCAGGGTCTCCTGTAATTGTTCTCTTCTGTGTTGTTATGGAGATGGAGCTCAAACTGTTTCTTCCCTGCTTACTTTATCATGCTTCACATTCAGCAGCAGAGTAAACAACCAATTAGGTGACCTACTTAGGTCTCCAGCATGAATTCACAGACTTCTATTATTTAAGGCATGTGATTACTTGAATCTCCCCCTGTGGCCTAGCTCTCTTTTCCATTATCTTTACATTTTCAGTGTATTGTTTTTAAGTGGATTTGTTTTGTCTAAATGCTTTGTCCAATATCTTCTCTTAAGGCAGAAGTAGTAGATGGGGGACCCAGGCTGAGAAAGTGAATTTTAGATTTATCACTATTGACAATCCCAAAATCCATACTAATTCAAGGACACAAAATAGTGCAGCATTCCAAAGCACTTTCCCTGGTGCTTTCAGGGACACTGAGCAACACTTCTCACAAATATGAGCAGTTGGAGAAACGACTTTGACAGAGGGCAGGAAGAATGTTTGGTGTCCCATTCAACTTGTTTTACCTCGTTTCCTATTAGGATGAGAAGGAAGAAAGCATAAGAGGTTCAGTTCAGGTGTGATTTGTGTGTGTGTGTGTGTGTGTGTGTGTGCACGTGCGTGCGCGGGCACGGGTGGTGGGTGAGAGGGAGGAGGAGGTATTTTGTGGACCATATGACACATTATACAGAAGGCATGTAGGAGTCTGGAGACCTGAGTTCAAATATGGAGTCCTTGGAAGATACTAGGGATCCTCTGTCCAGAATCCCATTATTGGGTTAGTGTACCACCCTTCAATGTGAGTCAGCTATAAGTTGTTTTAGCTGCCTCTAGAGCTGCCTCACATAGGAAGTTATGCCTCTCCTCCATTAACAAGCGGGGGACATCCAATATTCTATGTGTACAAAGTGCCAACCCTTTTTCTTAAGCTGTGGTCACCTCTGCAGTGTTCCAAGACGACCATGGATTTGATCATGATTACACTTGTCCCAGAGCATCCTCCTGGGCTTTTTCATTCTCCCTGCATCCTTCATTGAGATAGAAGTGTTTACTGAGGGCACTCCCTCAGGAAATTCTATGCATCAGAATCCCTGTCTCAGCCTCTGCTTCTGGGAAGGCTGGTCTATGATCGCTTTAATACCACTTACCTTGGCAGCACATAAACCAGGTGCTCATTCTTTACCGGCACCAGTGTCCTCCTTAGTGAAATGGTGACAGAGTGATTAGTAACATACTCTGTTTCCTTGCCACTCCTCAATTCTGTTTGGGGGGGCAGTCAAGACCATTAGCTTACCAAGTCCTTTCTGATTTGCATGTTCTATGGATTCTTTAATGCTGGACATCTTTGGTATTTGAAGTAGTGTTGTGGTGAGATTGCAATAAATTACCAAGTCAATCTTAAAGCAGGAGCAGGCGATAGAATCATCTTTATTCACCAGGAGGCTGGGCACCCGCTGGCCCAACAAGGAGGCAGGCTGCAAGTCTATATTCCTCAACCCCCTCCAAGGGATAGAGTACACCTTTATAGTAATAAACCACATTAATTTCTAAGTGGCTGTTGCTATGATTCAAAACCATTAACAAACATCATGAGATCTAAAATCATAAGCAGAAGGGGAAGTAGGTCAAAATGACCCTAGTTGAGTACAAGTTAAAGTATGGTTACTAACGTCTAGACAATCATTTTTCTGACAGAGTCTCAGGGTAAAATGGAGTTTATTTGGTCATTACCCATATAGCCCATTATCAACCCATAAGAGTAGGTTGATAATGGTTGTCATTTAACTCCAATTTTCTTCTTTAGCCATGTTTTCCCTCTGCCTTTGAACCTACAGACCCTGGAATGGGGAGGCCTATTACCTAAGGTCATGCAGCTACAAGGGCACTGATGATTCCTCACTTTGAATGTGTGCCAGTGATACTGGTCCTGGTCTGGGGAAGGGGTTTGTTAGATAAATGTTCTTATCTAAGCTGTTCTTTAACTCTGGAAAGGAAAATCCATTCTACCTTCTTTTCTTATCCCATGAAATCATTAAATAATGGACACAGAAAACCTCCTTTGTTGGGGAACATTTTGGTACATCATTGAAATGAGCACAGAGACTTGTAAGATATTAGAATACTGGAAGAATATTCTTAGAATTCAAAGAGATAACCTTTGGGAAACTTCCTTGCCAAGGCAGTTTTGTGCTGTCTGGTTAAAATCATAGCTTACTGTATAATAATACAATTCACTTCAAATTCTTATCAACCAAAACCCTCTCTAGCAAATATTGTGACAGGTATAAATTGATGTCATCTCTGATTTTCAATAGCCTCCAAATAAGAAATTTGATAGTGAAATTGTGACTCTAAGCTCCATGAAGAATCTAAGGAAACACAGCGATCTTGAAGGCTAGTGGGAAATGTGCAGAAATCTCTGTCTTGCATAAAGTCATCATATATATGCTTTTTGTTAGACAACAAGAGTGAGACTAAGTTGCATGCATCCAGCCCTCTACAAAGGGCTAGAGACCTAAAACAGAAATCAACAAGTAATGTCTAAGACTATGCACTTGGACAGAATTTCTTCAGACCCTCAAGACAATATATTAGACATAGATAAATGCATAATTAAAATAAATAAATGGTCTATTCATGCACACAAACTTCTCTTTGGGGGAGTAGATTAAAAACATCTGAATTGCTTTGGAGCTTCGTAGCCATCTGAATTTTTAATGATTAGAAGAATATGTTCTTGATTCCTTACAACATGTAACATATTTGCATACTTATTTGACTCTTGTTAGCTATTGCTGCTATAATTGCTTCTGAACTAAAAACCCAATAAAATATAGATGAAATGCAGCATTACAGAGTATGCAAGTTTCTGCTTGCCTTTCACTCCCATCCCTGATCCAACTGATTTTTGTGTGTATGGTTCCAGGGACTAAACCCAGAGGTGCACTACCACTGAGCTACATACCACCCATGGCTTTTCAAGGCTTTTTTTTTTTTTTTCCTTAGCTAGGTTCTCACTAAGTTGCTAAGACCAGCCTGGAACTTGCAATTCTCCTTCCTTGGCCCCTTGAATCTTGGGTATTGTAGGAATGTGCCATCATGCATGGGCCTGATCTACTTTTCATTTTTCTCTCTGCTTAAGGATGTTGAACCCTGAAGAGTAAGTTACCTGGGCTCCTTGTGACATCCAGGCAAATTGGACCGATGGGGTCACTGAGAGGAGACAGGAATGGGACAGGAGAGGGAGGTTGGTCATTGCAACCCCTGTACTTTCTCTCTGAGTCTCCATCTAACAGGGGCTGTCTGATCTGCCACTACTGCTCCTGCTAAGTGGACATCTTTTGAATGGCTATAGTTCCTACTAGAGTCCAGTAAAACCATCTCCTCTCCTTATCTTTCAGGTGGTGGTTTCCTGATGTGATCACTTCTCTGTAAATACTCCCTTACTTAAACCCTTTGAACAATCCTTGTTGAGTCTGCCTCGTTTCTTGTTTCAGGCCTCTGACTAATACAGAACATTCCTTCTATTAAGACTGCCAAACTAAAATTAGGAACTCCAAGTCTTTCTCAAATGCCTACTTATAGAGCAAGATCAGCAGTGTACAGAGTACAGAAGAAAGCAGGAGGGCTGACTGTTTCACATGGAAGTATGTTTGAGAAGAGTATCATCCGCCCCTTCCACTGCACATGCTTCTTTGCTTGCAACAATCCAGCACTTCCACCTCTCTGATATGCCAAGTATTCCCTTGGCTCAGGTCTTTAGGCAGGTCTGTTTCCTCTAGAAATTCTCTACTACATATTTTGGAGAAATATTTCAGAGAAATGTCTAGAGGAAGAGTGTCTGCTTTACCTCCTTTTTTCTCCAGGGCTAGCTATGTCTGAAGTCACATTTTCATAGAAACCTTTTTTGTTCATCTCAAATAAAATGGCAACTCTTGACTCTCTCTTCTTGCATCCTGCTTAATTTTATAAATGAACTTATTTCCCACCAATATTATATTATTACAATCTGTTTTCACTGGAATGTTTTTAAAATTTTTTCGTTGTAGTATTTTCAACATCTAGCACAATTTCTTACTCTGAATAGTAGCTCAATATATATTTTGAATTTGTGACTAATCAGGAGAAAGTGAAAAATAAGATCCAATGGAACATCTCTACCCTATTTTCTATGGGGACATCATAAGGACTAATTAATCTACAGGGTCCTTTGAACCTTAGAGTACAGACAAAAAAAATTCCTTAATTACAATTAAAGTTCTGCCACTATACCTCATGAAAACTATTTTAATCAGTAAGTGAAGTCAACTATTGGTTAATTTCTGCAAGTGAATTTTAAATTATTATTTAATTACTTTTCTCTGTATTCTTCTAGAATAAGATGTAATATGCAGGACTACAATAGCAAACCCACAAGTTCCAGTTCAAGGCTAAAATGCATTGAAGTAATGACATGAAGGGCAAAGGGAAAGATGTAATACAGAATCCTTATTCTGACTTAATTAGCAGAATTTCCTCTTTTCTTAATTATGAGGAAGCAGCAATAGATAATTAGAGGATTTGGGGAAACTGGAGAAACCCTGGAGTAGAAGCCACATCAAATTACAGAATGGTAAAGATGCAACAGCAGCAGGCTGTGTCTCTGCCAGACAGATGTGACTCTACTTTGTTTTTAAGCATTCCAGTGTAGTCACAGACTTCAGTGGTCTTTAAAAAGCTGAAGATATTTTTTCCATATTTTATAGGTGCATTATAGTTGTACATAGTGACAGGATTTTTTGTTACATATTCTTACATACACACAATATAACAATATTATTTGGCTAATTTTATTCCCCAATATTTCTCCTTTTCCTTCCCTCTGACCTTCCCTTGGTCTCTTACCTCTACTCTAAGATCCCCCTTCGATTTTCATGAGATTTGTGTTCTCAAAATATTTTCTTTAATACTTGTCTGTATTCCCAATATATCCACTGTGCTTGTATTATCTTATGTTCAAAAAGCATATATAAATGTTGACCACTATTCTTGATAAATTAATATGAGACTTCTTATTTACCTGATTTACCTCTTTTATTGCTCAACCAAAATAGAACCTTGTTGGAATTAATAAGTGCTCAAAAAATCATTTGTTGAACTGAGTTCAATTTCCTGACTTCAGAGTTGTTTTTTTCTTAGTTCCATTCCTTTTTTTATTTTTGGATTGATGTCTCACTTTTTAACACATATATGCTTTTTCTCCCCTACTTTTATTGAGGAATAATTGACAAATAAAATCATTTAAGATATGCAGCACAATGTTTGATACATATGTACATTGTGAAAATATTACCATAGTTAAAGGAATCTACATATTCATTGCTTCATATTGTTACCTTTTTATTTACAGTGGTGAGAACTTTAATCTATTTCTTAGCACATTTCAGTTATACAGTAGAGTATGATTAACTATAATCACCAATGCTGCACATTAGACCTCGAGAACTTATTAATGGGATATAACTGAAACCTTGTACCCTTTGAGCAATACCTTTGCATTTCCTCCTCTCCCAGCAACTAGCAGCCACTATTCTTCAGTCTGCTTCTATGAATTCCACTTATTTAAATTCCATACAGAAGTTGGATAATGTGTGTTTGTCTTTTTAAGATTAGTCTATTTCATGCAGCATATCCTCTAAGTTCATCTGTGTTAACAAAAATGGCAGAATTTCCTTCTTTTTTCAGACCGAATAATATTCCATTTACACAGATTTGATGATGGACAGATAGGCATATGGATAGATAGATAGATAGATAGATAGATAGATAGATAGATAGATAATATAAAGATGGATAGGTAACATTTTCTTTATTTATGCATCAATGGACAATTAGATGGATTTCATGTCCTGTCTCTTGTGGATAATGGTGCAGGGAAATTGGGAGTACACATATATGTTCAAGGTACTGATTTCATTTCCTTTGAATATATGCTTAAAAGTGAGATTGTTTCATCAGAATTTCATCCAATTTAAAAAAAAAATTGGTACCAGGGATTGAAACCAGGAGTGCTTAACCACTGAGCCACATCCCCAACCATTATTATTATTATTATTATTATTATTATTATTATTATTTTATTATTTTGAGACAGGCTCTCCTTAAGTTGCTGAGGGCCTTGTTAAGTTAGCGAGGCTGACTTTGAATTTGAGATCCTCCTGCGTCAGTTTCCTGAGCCACTGCAATTACAGGCATGTGCCACCATGACTGCCTAATTTTTTTTTTAATAAACATGCTTACTGTTTTCAACAATGGCTGTGTCAGTTTGCATTCACACTGACAGTGTGCAAGTGTTCCCTCCTTTTCTCCATATCTCCTCAGCAATACTTGTTTGTTTGATTTATCATTTTTACATGATCCATCCTAGCAAGAGTGAACTGATAGATTGTGGCTCTAATTTGTGCTTTCCTGGCGATGACTGGTGCTGAGATTTTTGTATATACCTGTTGATAACTTGTATGCACCTACAGATGATGGGGCAGGGAGTAGACTGGCAACCAGAAGGAGGATCTCTGGGCCTGGGACACAGTCTTGTAGGGGTGGCAGTGGAGGAAAATGGCACCCCTCCACTCCTGAACCTTCTCTAGTGCCCAGGAGCTTGCCTATCCCATGTCACCCAAGGAAGACAGAAGGTAGGCCCAAAGTGGCTGAGTTTGGAAACTGCCTCCAGCAACCCAAACTCAAATTTCCAATTTTTTGGAAGAGTTTGAGAAAAACCAGCATAATTCTTCTTTAAATGTTTGGGAGAATTTATCAATGAAGTCATTATCCTGGAACTTTTTATTGTTTGGAGGTTTTTGATTACTGATTCAATATCCTTTCTCATTACTGGTATGTTCTTACACATATTTTTAACTCATTCTCTGATTACACAAAATGCTCTGAAAAATTAGGAAATCTAGTGTTTGGGTGAAATGTGACAAGATTTGAACACACTATTTTCAAAACTTTTAAGACAATGGTTCTTAAATCTGTTTGCGCTTTTAAAAGAATCACTTTGGAAGTTTGAAAAAGCACAGATTCCCAGATGCTATACCCCCAGAGAATGATTTAATTTGTCTTCAATAGTGGATGAATATCAGCATTAAAAAAAAAAAAAAAAAGCTTTTCCATGCAAGTTTTTGGTTGTTGTTATTTGTTTTGGGTACAACAAGGATTGATACCACTGCCTTAGAAAATCTAGGTTTGTGGCTTCATTTTTGCATTAGCTTGCAACAAACTCATTCTATCTTAAAAGACCCCTGATAAGATGACCCAATGGGCAGACAGTATTGCAGAAGGCCAGGTGCTTGTCCAGATATCTCAAATCTTTGTATGTCATATGGATGCAGCCTTATGTTATCATCCAACAAGAAGGATTAGCTAGGAAAAATATGAGCATATTTATCTCTATCAGAGTGGGAGGAATTACACAATTGCTGGAGTTTATCTTTGACTCTCTGAAGAATAGGTCACACAGTTTTAAGCCAGCCTTCCAGCAGAGATGGAAACATTAGACAAACTGCTTATCTGACATATCCATAATAATTTAACATACTGTGCCTTTCCCACTCTGCTGTTCATTTGCACTGTCAAGCATGATAAGCGAACAAAGATAGATAGACTGTAGCATTTAAATATTACAATGCCTCCCTGTCTTTATCATCTGTTTCATTTCTATCTATTTTTTCCTTTCTTTTCTCCAACCAGTCTCCTTTTATAACTTTCCCTTCCCCATCCTACAGAGCTTTTCTGATAATAGGGGTTATCTTTTATTTTAAGCAAGTGACACTGTGATGAATTCTTCCATGTGATATATGTAGTGCACATTGCCTTGCTCAAATGATTAATTTAAATTGATCATGAAAGAATGATGATTTACTGAGACCTCTCCAATACTTCTGAATCCTCTGTTGTAAGGGAAAAGAGTAAAGCCATGTAGCTCCAATAGCATTATTCTGACAAAGGGATCCTTTGAGGTACGGACAATTACCAATTTCTCTGAAGTTTGCTGTTTTTAAACAAGTCATCACACTGTCCTTTGGGGCTCTCCTAGAAGCTTTCATAGGATTTGTTCCTGTTTCTATTGGAAAATATGGCAAATGTAACCAATGGAATTAGACAGATATAAAAATGTAGCATTCCAATTTTATCTATAGAGATGAAAGAGATATTTTAGCTCTTTGAAGATTCAGTGTGTATTTCTGGTATAATTTAACAATTATAAGAAAATTTATGAAATGGTAGTGTTTTATAGTGGATCCCAAGAGATAAGAGAAAACACGCTGACAGCAGAATTAAAAGCCCTGTAGATATCCTCTTTACCTGCCATTGAATGCCCTGTTCTGACCCCATTGTCCAGAATCCAGCCATTAAGATCATTCAGGAATAAAATCCACAAAGTGATTGCTATAAAAATCCCCAAAAAATGAAAGGAAGAGAGAAATAAAATATAAAGAAATGTAAATTGAAGAACAAGTATTAAATCTCACTGAATTTCTTCTGTTCTCATACCAGTACTTTCAACATAAATAGAGAAGGAGCTTGATGCTGATATTATCGTTACTTACCGAAGAGGAAAGTTTAGCATCTTCATAATATTTAGGCTGTATCTCCACAGTCAAACAAAAGTTGAGTGAATTTTGGACAGTGGGGAATCAGTTTTCCTGACTATTAGGTAATTCAATCAAAATGAATCATCTAGTGTTTTCATTTAGATATACCCTGGAAATCTGACTGAGAGAACAATCAAGGGCTCCTCTGTTTTGTCTACATCAACATCATAATCATCATCAAACACTAATTGATGTTGGGGCGAGATGGTAATCACTGGTATTATGAACAGTAATGAAGAGGTAGAAGATATATTAGTGTGACAGTATGATTAGGAGGTTGAAATTTTATTCTCCAACAAGCAAGAAACAAATATTCAAAACAGAAGAAAGAAAGATACGGCAAGGTTACAAGAATTCTATGCAGTGTCACTGAATTTACAGATAAAGCCAGTATGCACAGGGGTCAGAACTAATTTATTGATTTGTCCCCCAATAGGACGACCTTCACCTGCTTTGCTCAAAGCCCCTCTTGGATTACCTTCTACAAAGAGGAAGGCGTCCTACATATTTTTAAGTAGTGAACTCATGGGAAATTTTTGTGATTTTCACATACTTGTTATTTGGTAAAAGGTCTCCCACTTTTTCTTATGCACCAGAGGAAACTGAGGATAAGCATTTGAATTACTGTCTGACATGAACACCTTGGAAAATAAATGACTAAATATAATGAGTAGCCCTGGAAACAGAAGCACAATCCCAGCAACAACAAATAATATTTATTGAGTGTTAACTCTGAGCAAAATGCTGTCCTAAGCATTTTGTATGAGTTAATCGTCATCACAGTCTCATGTGGCCAGAGCCACTTTACCATTTTACAGAAGAAATTAAGTCGTGGAGGTTAAATAAGTAAATCAAGGTCAAAGCAGGTAAACAGCAGAGTTGGTATTTGAACCTGAGAATTCTGGGTCCAGAGTGTATGCACAAAGCTATTACACTAGAGTATCTCCATACATTAGGAGAATATTTATTTTATTTTTCTTGCTTCTGGCCAGGATCCTACTGCAACTTTATGTATTTAGCTGTTTTTTACTATGAGTATTTCAGAGAGAAAGTTCAATGAATATACTGGAAAGCTGAACTGATGAAGAAAATAAGAAGAGATGATCATCAACCACCAGGGGGCACATTTGTACATGGTCCTGGAGGTCTCTGGAAGGAGACCACAGAGTATAGGCAGAGGGAAATTAAGAATATATAGCCTATCTGAATTTTCCTGTGCTTTAGTACAAGCTTTGTCCATAGCAGGAATGCTAAGCAGACTAAAACTTCAAACATTAGTGATGCGAATTTTCTGGGGAAAAGAAGTTTAATGGATTTCAATACTTAAATAGACATGAACACAGACAAAAATAAAATGAATGCTTTATTTTTGGTTTGTTTGAGTCAGTGGGGCCATCATAGGGAACAGATACAATTCGGGGGGAAATAGGGGATTGAATGAAGAGGTCAAGTTTTGCTCATGACATGTTTACTTACTCTATCAGAATGGCAATCTCTTCCTGTCTATGATTATAATGTAAGGAATCTGGGTAGGGGCTCTCAGTAAGAACCATCATTAAAGAGATCTTTGCATCATACTTGTCAGTCATGCTAAAGCTTGAGTTGCTGGTCTGTGTCTCTCCAATACAAGTAGTCAGTGCCTTCAAAATGGTTGATGGGGAAATTATTGTAATTTGTACAGATTGACATCATCTAAACCCTCCAGACTGATTTTATAATTTCTCTTCTTTCATGTTACCAAAATCAGAAGTTAATTGTTCTTTCTAATATTCATCCAATAACCTTTATATAAATTTATTTGCTCTCTTGTATTTGTATTGGGTCTTTTTTCATTCTAAGATGAAATTTTAGCTACTATATCTCAATTATAGTGATTATCTTATTTGTGGTGATTAATTATATCATGGGTGTTTGCATATGGCCTAAATACATAAACTTGTACCCTTTAAATATGTGCTTTCATTTGGTATCAATTATACCCAAATAAAGTTATTAAGATCAACATAATATCTGATTTTTATTATAAAAATAAAAATCAAATAAATTTAGGTGAAATAATAGGCATTTCAATATGTAAATAGTAATGACTAAAAAAGAAAATAAAATCAAGTAGAAAGATGCTTGCATCTATATATAGAATTCTAGAAATCTGACTGCTCTAAATTTTAATTAATGCAGGAATATTGAATTATTTGTATGGAGTGACTCAGACCTTTCCCTACTCTATTGTTGTCATTGACACATGATTGCTAGGGACATCATTTTATGAAATGTAAGCAAGTCTTTGATAAAGTCCTGATAAAGTGAAGATTTCCACAATTTGCTCAATTCTGACATTTCTGCAAAAAATTCCCTTAGGGAAAACTATTCAAAACCATGCTTATTGTAAAATGTGTTTATAATCCAGGCTTAGAATACATTTTTTCCATCTATATAAGAGACCAGCAGGACATTAAAAATCTTGTAGGATGTGGGACAATTTCTGGTCCCTAGGAATGCTCTGCCCACTGCAAAACATGCAGGATGAGCTGTCCCTTGTAAAAAGATGGCCACCCTTACTGTGACGACACCCCATGTTTTTCCAGAATGCTCCTATGCAGGGGCCATCACCACACTGGGAACCATTTGTCTGGTTTAAACTTGCTTCAACAGAATCTAAGTTTGGTTTTTGTTTTTGTTTTTTCTCTAATGGAAATAAACTAGCCATTCATTGGGACTTAAATACCAGTGACTGCAGTCTGTACTAACTATACCTGAAGGTGATCCTGAGCTCATCTTTAACCTTATGAAATGCTAGGGAAGATATTATATAAAAGTCTCTTTGTAAAACAGAAGTTACTTCAAGAATGATTCAGCTGTGGCAACAATGAAGGTCAATTCTTAAAAAGAAACTGTCCTTCAGCCAATGTAAATTCCTAAAGGCAAAAAGAAAAAGAGATAAAAAAATAAACATAGAAACCCTCATGTCATTTCAAAGGGTAAAGAAATTCAAACTGTGGGTTTTATCCAGAACACAAGCATCAATGCAAAGCAGCTTTTTGAAGAGTCAGTGACTCCACACAAGATTATACAGTCAAGTCCAGTTAGTATGAATCCAGCTGCAAAAATCAATGTTACATGTGTCCTATCAGAATGACCCACACATAAATCTTTCAACTGCCAGACATATTGATAAATCAACCAAGCACTAATGTTATCTGACTTTTTCGCAGATATAATGCCACATTTTTTGACGCATCCATAGATTATTTTGGACAGGAATAAATTCCTAGAGGAAAAGAGGATAAGAAAAAGAAGATAAAGAACGTGCTATTAAATACTGCAAGATTTTGTTCTTCTGTATTATTTGAAAACGCGCAAATTAAGCAATCTTTTTGTTAAAGAAGTTACAAAACTTACTTTACCCATGAAAACAAAATAGAGAACATGTATGGAATATGGGGGAGCCCATCCACTCCAAATAAGCACCAGTGAACTATCAGGATAATGCCCCAATAGATAAAAATTTAGTTATAAACAAACAGGGCATATTTTCTTGCTTTTTTAACTTCTTAGAAAGCATCTATATTATTAAGAACTCTCAGACCACACATACATTTTTTTTTAAAGTTTTAACATATAGACCCCTCCATATATTATATTTTAATATAGTGACCAAGCATTTTTAGCCTAGTAAATGTGATGTGTTCTCAAACTCATAAAGTGGTATTTAGATTCATCACACTTGAAAGAGTTTCAAAAAGTGATACTCTTATACAACACTGTGAATATACTGAACACCACTAAACTATTTGAAAAACACTTAAAAAATAAACCTTTGCACTCAAAATTCTGCACCACTGAATAACTGTCCCAGTGCTGTGTGGTACATTAGGAACACTGTGCACAGTATTCATTGGGAAGTAAGCAGGTTGAGGTCAGGGATGTATTCTCTTCTGTCAAAGCTATAACTCAAAATCTAGAATGTGCCTTTCATAAGAGGAATTCACAAAACCTTTTGAATAAATGTTGTATTTATTTTGAAACAACAGTTTACCATAAACTCCACTTTAAGTGCATAATAAAAATCAATAAATAAAATATAATTGATGTTGGGATCAAATGAGATAACAAACATAACATCACTTAATAAACTCTCTCCATTATAAGTTTTTATTATTATTGCTATATGATGTTATTTTGATACACATCAGTTATGTTTTAAAATAAATTCCCATGTGTTAATCAGTAAAGGAACAAAAGACAAGAGTACTTGACTTCTCAACAAAGCAACACGTTCCCTGAAATACTGTCTCCTATTACTTTCATGATGTCTGGTGTCCTGGATTTCACTAGCCACAGCTTCTCTGTCTCCTTTGCTAGTTCTGCTTTTCCCATGAAAGTTTGATCTTGGATCCTCTTCCCTCTTCTTTGCATGCTTTCTGTTGGGTGTACTACTTCCTTCATATCATTACTTCATGTTGTCTATGGGCTGAGGCCCCCAAGTCCATTTTAAGTTTCTTATCTCCATATTTAAATGAACACTCAACACTCCAAATAGAATGTTCCACAGGCCTCTCAATATCTACATGGCCGCCGGTGAATTCCAAATCTTCACATCTTCCCATCCCATTTCTGTTCAAACCTGTTCTGTTTTCAAACTTCTCATTTGCAAGAAATGTCAACAGCATCCATTCAACAGCTTAAAGCAGGAACCTGGTAGTAGTCTTCCTTAGTTTAAATTTTCCTCATCTTTTTCCTTTTCCACAGCTAATCTGTCAGCAGCTTCTTTGGGCCTTCCTTCAAAATATAGCTCATATCTCCATCTCCCTCTATTGTCCTGGTATCGACTCTGGTACCATGCACTATTCCTTCTTGCTTGGAAGACAGCAGTAATTTAATTTTTAAGAAGTCTTTCTTCTTCCCCACATTACTTAGTAGCCAAAACAAATATTTTCAGTCATTTCCATGTCCTTTATACCTTTCCATTGTTCTGAGAGTATAATCCAAATCTCTTGACATTTCTTATAAGATTTTGATGATCTGACCACTATTACATATTACCTTATTTTACGTCTCTATTCTCTTCATTCCTCTGTCAGAGTATCTGTGGCTTAATCCATGACCTTTGGGTAGACAGTTCTCTTTTCTGCTTTGTCTGCCCTTAACACACTTTAAATGGCTGGATCCTGTTCACCTCTTAGCACACTTGTCTATTCTAATAAAAGCATCTCTTATTCCTTATATAAAGTAGGCCCTCTCCTTGTTGTTCTTCATCACCATGTACTATTTCCCCCATAAATCTAACCATAATTTGGGATGGTTTATTTGTCTTACAAATAGATTGTCTTACTTACATAGCATCACTCTCTCTAAGTATAATTTGAGCTCCTTGAGGGTGGAAACATGTCTGTTTTTCACTATTACATTTATGGTACCTAGAAAAAGAAGTTGGAATTTCAAAACTGAGTTTCGTAGGGATATTTCTCAAGGGACATTCTTCTTTTCCTGATCTCAATTTGCAATTATGCTTGGTGTAATCATGTGAATAACTCTGTCTCCTCTGCAAGTCTGAATGGTCCACAAGGACAAGAACCATGTCTGTATTTGGCCACCACAGCCTAGCACAGGGCCTAGCATGTAAGAAATATGTAATGCAAATTTGTGGAATTTTTTTTAACCAAAAATTAAATTATCCTTGTTGTGATGGCTGAATTTTAAAGTATAAATTTTACTGAATTAAGAGATACCCAGATACCCAGATAGCTGGTAAAGTATTATTTATTCTCAATCATTGAATTAATTATTCTCAATGCTTTAATTAGCCCTGAGCCCATCCTCCCTCTTCTGCTGAAAGGGATATACAGGTGGTTTGGCTTTTGATTAGAATGATTGGGTGGCCCCAGTCATTTGGTGAGGATGTTTCTGAAGGAGATTGATGTGAAAGTTAGTAGAATGAGTGGGGAAGGTCTGTCCTCAGTGGGGGCTGGTACCATCCACATGGCTGGTTTGGATGGAATAAAAAGCTGGAAGAAGAACAAGGTTCTGCTCTCTCTTTCAGGGCCACAAAGGTCCTCTTCTCTTACCCTTGAACTTCAGGTCTCCAGATTCTCTGGCTTTTGAACCCCAGGACTTTTTACCAATAGCCCTTGTGGGCTTTTGGGCCTTCAGACTGGACTAAGCCATACTACCAACTTATTTGGTTCTCTAGCTTGCAGACCATCTACTATGGGACTTTTCACCTCCATAATTGTGTGAGACAGTTCCTCTAATAGCTCCTTATATTTCTAAGTAGCCTATAAGTTCCATCTGTGGAGAACCTTGACTGAAACACCTGTATACAGGGAAATGCCTATCAGACCAACAACCTTAGGTTAAAAGCAATGGCTCTTGGAGCTAGGATTGGTGCTCAGTGTGCAGTACTTGCCCAGCATGTTCGAGGCCCTGGCTTTGAACCCCAGTGCCATGAAAGCAAGCAAGCAATGGTTCTAATGATGATAATCATGGTAGTCTTTTAGATATGTAAGTGCTCTGTATTTTTCTCTTGGAAAAGAGAAATCCCTTTGCTCTTTTCCAAAAAATTAAAAAAAAAAAATGCCCAGTTTTTGGCATTTCATCTGGTCTCCATCATCCTTAATCTTAAAGTAATATATTTTAAAAATTTTATTTAAAAATACCTTAAGTATAAAAACTTTCTATATATAAGATTCTGACAACTTCATTATTTTCATAAAACTATAGCATAAAAATCTCTGCTGAATGCAAATGTAATTCAAAACTAGAACATTGTATGACTTTTACAGTTATACTTACTTGTCCTGCCAGTACAGAAAATATTAACTGTTACAGTTCATCTTTCTGAGGTTCACTTTGAATTATAGAGAATTTGTGAAGAATGGTCTCCTTTCATGAAAAGAAAAGGAGATGAATGTTATTGTATTTCTCAATTCTAGCAGTTTATTTGGAGTTGTTATCACTGCAGATTCAAGTATTGTGGACAGTATTTTATAACTTGATCACTTTAAAAATGGAATTTGTCAAGCTTATGTTCAAGTAATGAAATGGAGGACTAAAAACCACACTGCTGACCTCGGGCCCCATGGAGAAATGTCACTTCTTATATTAGGAATTAGAATTTGAAGTTTCAGTTCACCTATGTGCTTTGTTTTATTCTAAAGAGAGAAAACCTCAAAGCTTCCTTTGCCCCAAATGTCCACTGACTTCATTATAACATTGTTGTTTTAAGTACTCTGTTTTCAGTGACCATGTTATAGGTAAAATCATGTCATGACAAACTTTTGTAGTATTCCCATAGTTTCTGAACTCTGTAAATTAGTGAACTGTGAGAGGGATCTTGGAAGCATTGGTGACATTTACATAGGTGACAGAATAGAAAAGAAAGAAGTTTTCGGGTGACAATGAGCATATGTTTTATTCCAGTGCAAACATTGATCCACATTTTCAGAGGAAAGATGTGGAAAGGAAGGAGATATAAAGCTGTCTAAGTAGGGAAGTCAGCAAAGACCTTGAAAACCCTACAAAATTATTAAACTTAACCTCATTGGAATGTAGGTGTCTCTGAAGGTTGCTAAGCCTATAAAAAGGTATCTCAAAATCATCTGTAGCTTTCTTGTGTTATATGGTTTTATCTATAACATTTATATATCTATTTTGCTTTGAAAGTTGTCAGAGTTATCGATCAGATAAAAAAAGTTGGGAAAGCAATACTTACTAGAAGAGAAATGGGTATTTAGAATTCTCAGCCTATATAGACACTCAATACATGTTATCTTCTAACCCTTGCTTCTAAGTCTTTGGGACTTTGTGTTAGTTTTGTTCCCACACTAGTCATTTGTTAAAAAGTAGAGCTACCATACTATAACATTTGCCATTTGCCTATCTCACAAAAGCCCATAGTAAGAGAGAATATCTAGATAGAGTTATTGTCTTAGTCCATTTTATGTTGCTATAACAAAATACACGGTGCTATGTAATTTATAAACAAAATAAGCTTATTTTAGCTAATGGTTATGGAGGTAGATAAGGTGCCAGCTTTGGTGAGGACCATGTACTACTCCATACATAGTAGAAAAGTGCATGAACAGTCAGGAATGTGCCAAAGAAAGGTCATATGATGAGAAAGAAAGCAAGAGATTGAGCCAGGGATGCCTAATTCATTTTATAAAAACTTCTCAGTCTAACTAACCCTTACTTTTGGAAGCTACATTAATGCTTTCATGAGAGTGTATACCTCACGACTTAACTACTTCTTAAGTACTTAACGTTATTCCCAGTATGTCAAGAGTACTAATGGCGGACCAAATTTCCACATGAGTTTTGATGGTGACAAACTATCCCAGACATGATCATCAAATTCCTGGAGGCAGTATTTCCAAGAGATATGTACTTTGTGCAATTTTTAACTTTATACTAACAGAAGGCTGGTAATTCTATAGGTAACATATTTTAAGAAAAAAAATTGAATAATTGATGAAAATTAAAGTATAATTCAGAGTTAAAGATTCAACTGTGATCCAAGTATATTTAAGAATCATAAAGGCAAATGAGATTTTCAATTGTAAATAAACTGTCTTCTAAAACTCCTGCCCAGGTTTAACATTTAGGATCTTTACCATAGACCGAAGTGAGAGAATACTCCCATAAGAAAAATCTAATGTGGAAAACTGAGAGTATTTGGGGATTAATATTTATCTGGACCAAGGGTTTAAAACTATTCTACTGTATTTTCAGCCTGCCTGGACTGAGAGTTTGGTCTTAGATGCAGAGACTTTTCCTAGGAAGACAGTAACTGAGACCCACAGGTCTATTAGTGGACCAGCAATATCTCTTTAAGGACTTACCTGATTGCCCCAATGGGGTGGTGACTAAGCACATAGGAGACACCTCAATTTAGGGTCCTGCCCAACTGCTCTATTGTATTCCCGTCTCCACTATTTAATTTCCTTACTTTTCCTTTCTTTTCTTTTCTCCCACAATACATCTGAGGAATAAGATGGCCCCTTGCAGGAACAGATGTTCATTATGGTTATTAATAGTTCATTTGAGAAACAATTTGTCATGGCAGCTTCCCTAAGAGAGAGGAAGACAGAGGAATCTAGTTTGTGAGCTCACCTTCTACCTTTCCCTCCCTTAATGAGAATTAGCCATAGACCTGGTCCTAATATCACCTGTGTGTGTGAGGCCTGGCTTCTCTCTTTCAAGTCCAAAGAGCATCTGTTTTCTGCTTCTCTTTGACCACAAGCTGTAGGATGACTTAGCTTCTGGTCTATTCAGACAGGCAGCTTAACCCTCCAGTTCTAGGAATGCTCCTTCCCTAACTTGCCAACATCATGACTGACATAGCCACCTATTAATATGTGTAAAACAGCTTAGTATGACACCATTAAAATAAAGCTGCACCAAAACTATGCTAATGCTTGGCTTATCCCCAATTGCATAAGTATAATTTCAAATTACCCACATAATTGACAAATGCTAATTGATGCTATTATATGTGATACCAATACATCTATAGTATGTCTTCAGGGCAGGTGAATCATGGCCTCGTGCTTAAAGCTTTGAGCTCTTCAAAGGCAATTGGCAGTAGTTAAGAACTGAATTCAAAATATAAAAAGGAAATAACCCTGAGAAATAAAAGTAATCAATATTTAAATTGTTGCCAAAATGAACATTGTTCCAACATCATTTAAGTTTCATGTACATTAATATTTCATGACCATTTAAGACAACTGTAATTTATTTAGATCATTTCACTTTGCAAGAATTCCTGGGTGAGCATTTTAAGGATATGAGCACATTGAAATCAGAACCAAACAAGAAGCAAATTTCAAAACCTAATTATCTTTAAAATTTTATATTAAAATATTTTTTAAAGAGGCATAATATAGATACTAAAATTTAATATGCTTCAAGTGATGTGGATCAGGGCCTTTACAAAGGGTTAGTACTAAGTTACAATGACCCTAAAGCAGCTCTGTATGCTATGCTACATGTGGTGCTAAGGAACATAAATGACTAAAACTGTACCTGCTCTCAGGAACTCACAGTGGCAGTCAGAAACAGGCACTGAAACAAATAACTAAAACGCAATGGAATGAGAATAAAGTTAAAAAATTAATGTTGTTAAAATATGATTCTGTGAGAATTAGGACTTCCTTAGTTTGCTTGCCATATTAATCAGCGTTCTCCAAGGAATCAGAACCAACCACATTTAATATTCAGTCATGCATTGCTTAAGAACAGTGCTGTGTTCTGAGAACTCCATCAAGCGATTTCCTAGTTGTGAGAACATCACAAAGTATACTTACAAAAATATGGCTATGGCACCACTAGACACTACAATCTTATGGAAACACATTATATATGTGGTCCAATGCTGACCAAAACACTATGATATAGGCGCGCACGCGCACGCGTGTGTGTGTGTGTGTGTATGTGTGTGTGTTTATGCAGAGAGAGATTGAGAGAGAGAGAGAGAGAGAGATTGTGTTTGTGAAGAGACAGTGGTTGTGAGGAATTGTCTCAAGCAATTATGGAGATTGAGGAATGTGACAATCTTCTGTCTGCAAGATGGAGAACCACCAAAGCTGGTGGTATGAATTTATCTAAATTTGAAGACACAAGATCCAAGAGAGCCAATGTTCAGGGGCAGGAAAAAATGGAGTAAAACATTCCTGCTCAAGCAGTATTGCAGAAAAGTGAGAGGCAAATTCCTCTTTTGCCCACTTTTTGTTCTATTCAGCTCTTCAATTGATTGAAAGATACTCATTCACAATTTACTGAGGGCAATTTACTGAGTCCACTGATTTGAATGGAAACATTCTCACAGATACATCGAGAAATAATGTTTAATTTGAGCACCTTGTGGCCCAGTTAAGTGAATACAAAAGAATTAATGGATACAAAAAATTAATCATTAAGCTCCAGGTGAGGTAATAGCTTATGTAGATACTTAATAGGAAATTTTTGGACACCAAAAAGAATTCATGAAAAATTAATAGTTCAAAATGGAGCAATGCATAATACCTTAACTTGCATATAAATCTTATAATAACCATATATTTTAGATTCTAATATAAATTTTCCATTTTCCTCACTAATTTTGACTAAGAGCTAGTAGAGTTTAGAGGATATCTTTCCCATGTGCATATTGAGCTTAACTATCTTTGAGTTTTATTCACACTTTTTATTTGTCTCACAAGATTTTTGCCCCACAGTGTTCTGTCATGAATATTTCTTTTCTTTGTGTCTGTCTTCATTTCTATTTCAATACTATTCTAACTCTGTTATATTTCTCATAAATAGCTTTAATAATAATCAAGTAACAAATCATCTCTTACTGAGTACTTACCCTGTGGTATAATACACATACATTTCCTTCAGCTGTAATATCTTCTCAAGGTGGATATTACTATGTCTTTTTTATAGATGAAAAAGAATAGTCACAGAGAAACTGCTCATGGCTACATAGCAAGTACCTTGACCAAGACTTAGACCAAAGGTTCCCTGGGGCTAACTCATACCATCCTTACACAAAAGGATACCCTTCTCAAACCTCTATCACATGACTTTTATGGGGCTGACTTTTCAGTACATTGTGTAGAGTGCTGGCTGGATATGGGAGTCCCTAATCACTGCATGGCAGGTCACCTTCTACTTAGTGTCTCTGCTGCATTTTGTCCAAAACCCAAATTCTTACATTCGTGAATCTGTTATGCTTTTAACACAGAGAGAGATATACAGAGCTACTCTTGGCAAGAATAGTCATTTACTTTCTGAAGCCTCAGCTGGAGACAAATTTTCTCCCACTGCAGTGTCAGAGCACTTTATATTTAAGGCCATTGAATTACTCCTTGTAACAGAAGTTCATAGTCCTATTGTCCCATTATTTCCTTTCCAATACTAGATATACTACTTATTAACACGGACAAGCCTAGAATATCATGGGCACAGAAAAGAAAGCTTATGAATCCCTGTGGTTTCTTTGTTGTGAGCTCCTTACTACTATTTACAGATTATTCTAATTACTTGCTAATATAATTGCTCAAAGTTTGCTTTCAGTTAACAAGTCTTTCTCAGCTGATTTTTACAGCAGTTTGCTTCTTCGATGTGCTTTTCAAAATGCCTGTGCTATTTACTTAGATAAAGGAAAGAATGGCTTCTTTTTAATCTGCATGCTCTGTCCTATGTCTGTTTCCTCTTTCTGTATAATCAGCAATCTGTTTGCTTTTTACTACAGAAGTAGAAGGGTTATAATTTGTTCCCTTTAGTTGGAAGAGAAACTTGCTGATTGGGATCATGGTTGAATATCAATCTCTTGGAGGGCAAAAATGTGTACAATATATTTAGTGATTAGGATTCTTGAAAAGGTAGTCTGGTTTACCTGTTTTATATTCAAAATCTTGTGCATTATACAGAATGAGTTCAATAATAAAAAACAATTTGTATTCTACTTTCGGTCAATAATTCAGAAAAGGATAAATAACTTGGTAATTTTAATGAAATCAGGAAAAAATTAGAACAATTTACACTCATATTTTATTTTAAAGATATTTTTTAGAACTCACGCATAAAATTTCATTAATATATGTTGTTTTCTGCAACAGTTTGAATCTCAAATCAATGGTCAACTTTATTCTTAATAATATCCAATTAAAATCAGGTGTAAAACAAAAAGCACCTGTTGTTATATTTGTTATCTATTTTTTTTTTTCTGGAGGCACTAATCAAAGCCATGGAAAAGAAACCAAAACAAGAGAAATAATGACTAGAAAACAAAATACAAGATGATCATTATTTCCAGATGGCATAATTACCTATAAAGAACCATGGGAAAGAATATACTGAAAAAAACACATCAAATTAATAAGAAATTAAAATGTACTGATGCAGGAGGGACACACAGCCCCCCTCCTATCCTACTAGGTGACCTTCCCAGGCAGCCCATTCTACTATCATTATTATAAAAGTTGACCTGTCCAAGGTCTTTCCAGCAGTAATGCACCTGCTTCTGATGAACAAGGTAGACAGGTCAAATCCTGAGTGTGGAACCATTGGTGATCACCTCTTCTGTGGTCCCTTCATCATCACTCTAAAATTTAGCAATCTGCAGGTTAAAGTGAACACATTGATGCAAAATGATGGGTTGATCCTTCTGTGAAGTTACAGCCATCCAGTTATAATTCCAGTGAAAAAAAGAAACATGTTTATGGTCCAGTCTGCATTTGCTTCCATTGACATTTCTGACACTAATTGAAGAAGCATGCCACAAGGCAAAACCAGAAGACATTGATCCCATACTTGGGTGTGTTTGATTTGCCATCAAATTGTTGCATTTTAACTCATTGTAAATACCTAACTCCATGATGTTGAAATAAATAGGATGCATACCCAACTGCATCAAAGATAGAAACACCAAAATACCTGAGATTTTTCAATTTGGGGAGGACACCCATGTTAAGAAATGGTGAACACAGAAGGCTGCAGGTGAAGTTCAGAGACCATGGAAAGAACCCAAACAGAAAATGATGAGCTTCACATGAGGAAGGTGATATAGAGTAACAGATGTGATTTTAGCCATAGCTCCTTTCCCTGGGGGCTTCCTTCTTTATTGTTGAGGTAAATAAAAGTAAAATAGGGTTGAAAAATCAACTGTATCTTGAGGATTAAATTTATCTTAACTGTCTTCAAAAAGAAATTAATTGTTTGATGATATCTCATAAGAATTGCTTTAAATTATCTCTCAACACAGACACACACCTACATCTTTTAGACAGGCTAAAATATGCAGTAAATTGTTTGAGTAGAATTGAATGATTTTTATTGAATGATAAGAGAAACTGAAAAACACTACAATGAAATGCTATAAAGGAAATTCCCACTGTTTGGTACCTACTGGTACATACTTGGTACATACTGTTGGATTGACAAAGTGCTCTTCCTTGCCTATTGATGCTAGCACTTGGTATGCTGGAGAATATTTTAATGAGGAATGGAATAACATCCAAAGAAGAATCCAGTACTTTTCCCACTAACTTCAGATATTTCTTTCCTATATCTTCATTCAAGCCATCAATTTCATGGGACAGATGAGCAGACTAGAAGACAGAAAGAATTCCACTGTGGCAACATGAGATGTACAGTTGTGATGAAGGTATGTGTAAGTTTTCTGTCACTATGGCAAAACACCACAGATAAACAACTTATACAAAGAAAAGGCTTATTTGGGCTCATTGTTTCAGAGGTTTCATTTCATGATTGCTTGGCCCTGTTACCTTTGGACTTGTGACAGCATAGTTCTTCAAGGCGTGAGTATGTCATGAAGCAAAGTTTTTACCTTATGGCAGCTGGAAAGGCGGGGGAAGGGTCCACTCTCATTTCCTTGAGGGGCACACTTCCAGTGACCTCCTAGGCCTATCTCCCAAATGTTTCACCATCTCCCAGCAGCACCACATGCTGGTGACCAAACCTGTAACAGATGGACCCGTAGGAATACTCCAGATCCAAACGGTAATATATGAAGTGACCTATTTACCCAGTACAATGAAATCAACTCATGTTTTCTTGACTTAAAGGGGACCAAGTTAACTAATTGTTGGTTCACTTAGTAAAACTGAATTCTGATTGAGAGATGTGTAATGTGTATTGGATTTATTTAATATATTTCATCTCATAATTTCTTATTGTCACAAGGTCATAATTAACACTGTGGTCTAAAACTCATGTTTTCTAACAAATGCCAGTGGGTTTTGTTGGCACTGCTGTTGAGAGCTATGCTGGCCCATCTCTGAGGATATAGTTATTTATTTAAATATTGGAAAACAGCTATCAGAAAATGTTTTTCTCTGTAAATAAATAGGATTTGTTATGGGATGAATATTCTTAGCAGCAACAGTCAACTGTAGATTATCCTTTTAATGTAAAAAGTCATTAATAATCTCATTCTAACAAGTTCACATATTATTTTTTCCACAGCTCATGTCCACCCTTGTACTTCCCCAGGCCCAGTTCTGACTGGTCGGCTTGGCTTGGTTTTGAGTTATCAAGAGTGAATCATTAGGTTGCAAAATGGTTAGGAGAACTTTGGGAAAGGGAAGGAGGAGGTGGAATGTGAAAAAAAAAAAAAAAAAACCTCCAGATTACTTAGAAAGGAGTACATGAGAGTTTGGCTTTGAACTCTTTTATTCCAAAAAGACCACTTCAATCTCATTTGATTATATAGCAACATTTCAAGATCAAAATAAAATTTAACAAAAGCTCCAAAATTGAGTTGAGCATTTTGCCACATTTACAAAATGTGCTCATTACTATTTTGTATCAGAAAGTTGATTTAAAAATTTAGCCCTCCTCTGTGAGAAAGACATATATTTAATGATTTAATTATATTTTATTCAGATGTGCTTGAGTGAGTATATAGAAACAATGCTATGGAAAATCTTTTTTAGGCAAAGTCAATACCGTTTTTTTTACATTTTAACAATAAAAATAAGTGGGTAGGTAATTAAATAAGTGAAACTAATACCATTAAAAAACAAACTACAAAGGAATGACCTTAATTTTTAAAAATGTGTAACACATATGAAAAAATCTATAATTCTACTAGGTGTTTTTATATATATATATATATATAAGTATGTTGACACCAACATTTAGAGACTCAACAGGCAAGTAGGAGTTCTCCAGAAAAGAAAGATTATTCCAGGTAGCAACAATGGCATGAAAGCCCAGATAAAATAAAAATTTTACACGCTGAGGGACTTACAAGTTAGTTTCATTAATGTGTTCCTAGCTCTTATTACAATGCTTGATACATAATACATGCTCAATAAAAATTTAACTACATGAGTTTGGCTGAGTATAGAGTCAGAGTTGTGGACAAAGATAGGTAGCAAATATTTTATGTAAATGACTAGCAAATTCAAGGAAAATGTCTTTTAAAATAAAATAAGTTAACACTTAATTTTCCAAATTATAATTATTTTTTAAAAACAGAAATACCTAATGTGACTGAGCTGCCATTAAAATGATGACACTCTTTATGTTTCCAATAGCAGATAAAAGTTGCCTGGTTTCAGAAAGAAAGCTTTGCAAAATAAATTAAGAGATTTGAAACATATATTCTTCCAATCTATAGGTTCCTTTGTTGGGTATCTCCTAAAGAACTATTTCTAGTTTTAAAAATAAGCCACAAAATGTGAACAAAAAATATCAATTTGCACAAGACTTAAAGTCAGAAGTGGAAGTAACCTGCCATAGCAGTGAAAAATATTCAAGTAAATCATCCATACTACATCACTAAGAAAAGTACTTACGGAAAGTTGAGAGTTCTGGGAAACAATCTTTGTTGTAATGCAGAAATATAAAGTATAACAATGAAAAGCATAATTTTTTTTGTTTTAGAGCCTTGTGCAGGGAAATGTTGCACAAGATTGACCATGGTGATTTTAGAAGGGAAAACTACAAATGATACTTTCTCTTCTCACTTCCTTGCTACAGTTTCTAAATTTATTGCTCATAAATGTTACCCCATAAAATTAATGTTTACTAGTCGTCCTAAGTTGAAAATATCTTGACCTCTTTGATGTCATTTAAATTACCTAAAATGTGGAATACAGAGTAGAGGCATTAAGGGTCTATTCTCTTCTTGTTGTTTTTGTCTGCTCCCCAAAAGTATTTAAAGATGATCCTTTAAAATTAAATAATAATGCTTAATTCTGCTCACTACTGGGAAGAAAGAAGAGGAAGAGAATGGATAGAATCCGTCAGCCTTCCTAGAAAGTAAATCCCTGAAAACTACTCAATGATCCACATGCAGAATTCTAGGGTTCTGCCCCAAACAAAGAACAGCTTGCATGTGGATTCTGTGACCATTTAATATGGGGAAAAAATAATAATTGAAATCTTTCAGTCAATCCATTTCAATAATAAATGTATAAATTAGTTCTAAGTTTTTCATTATACAAGTTTGAATTTTCACCACTTTATTTTTTTATTTTTTTGATGTTTTTTAAAAAAATAAATAAATGACAGCGGAATGCATTACAATTTTTTTACACATATACAGCACAATTTTTCATATCTCTGGATGTATATAAAGTATGTTGACACCAATTTGTGTCTTCATACATGTACTTTGGATAATGATGTCCTGCTCCCTCCCTTACCCTCTGAGGCACCCCTCTGCCCTATCTAGATTATTTTCTTTGTCCCATTATAAAATTCCAGTAATGAGGGCACATTCCTGGTGGGAGAACTGCACTATTATTATGTAGATTATATAGCTCTCCTTGTATAGTACTTGTCTAATAAAAACTAAACTTTCCTCTTTGGTACTAAGAGTGTTTCTATAGTAATAAAATTAACCCCTAGTTTGTCAACTGTGTTGCTTACGTTTTTGCTCTTGCTTAAGAATTTGCCTGTTGACATTGCTTATGTATTTTTTTTGCCCTACAAAAATTTCTAGTATGTCCTTTCTCAAGCTATACTCAGGTATTTAAGAAAAATAAAGAAGTAGTAACCTTATCCTTCACTTCAAAATACCCCAACTTCTTTCATTCATCCCATAATCCTCAACCTGTTACCAAATTCTACCTGATAACAAATGAATTTTATACATTCTAATATAAGTTCATTCACTTCAAGTTTAAACTGTCAACTCAGATTTCCCTCCCCTCTCCTACTTCTAACTCTACCTCAGGAAGCACATAATTCTGGGGGCCATCTGGAGGGTCACAGTGTTGGAGGAATATGAATGGTCCCTCCGCTGGGTTCTGTAAACATTAATGCTTGCATCTGCTGAGGTGGCTGTTAGACTCACCCATGGTGACCTCCCTGAGATGGCTGTATGCCCCCAACACGCAATAGTCCATGCTGCCATCTGCTGGGGTTTCTTCTTGTTACAACCACGCGACCTCTTCAGGTCCCCTAGGTCTTTCTTGGAATGTAATAATTGTAACTTTTTGAAGGTGATTTCTGCCCCTGCCCCAGACACTGCAAAACTTTAGTGGAATTAATTGCCTCAGCTCCTTCATATGGGAATCCCTATTGGCTCAGGACTCCTGTGAAGAACACTCCCTCTCTGTGTTCCCATACAAGAGGTGAGGTACAGGTCTCTTTTGCACTTAGATCTCAAACTTCCTTCTGCTCCTGAGGAAATTTTATTTCATTTTGGGTAGACAGACACTGGGTCAGCATTATTTTCCCATATTTTTTCTTTCTTAAAATTGCACCACAGAAAGTCCAAAATATTTATGCAGTTCTTTTTTTACTACCTTTAGATGTCCCCAACTTTTTGTCAATCAGGACCATATGGTCAGCTGTGATGCTTAAGTTGATACTGTGGTGAAATCAAAGAAAGCATAGTCTATATTCCACCTGTTTGAATTTAATGACATCATTCTGTGCCAAATTTTACGAAATGAGATGTATCCATCTTCCTACTCATCTACTTCTGGGTTTATGTATTGGTTATTTTAAAGACTTGTATTAATTTGAGGTTTTTGCAAATTTTCAAACATATTTTCTTGCAGTACTTTGTAAACTCAACATTTTAAACATTTAAATCTTTGACTTATATGATATTTATGTTGTGGTATACAGTGAAATAAACGCAGTTATTAATTTCTCAAAAGGATAATAAAGCTGCCTATTGGTTTGGATTTCTTGGAAGAAGATTTAGCCTGAAGTACTCTGAGATTCCAGGAATAATCATTAATTTCATACTGGGCCTATGAATCTGTCTTTAGAATCAGAGTATTTGTTTTTAGTTTTGACTGCTTATCAGGACATATGGAAAAGAGTGGTTAAGAAGTGCAATAAATAGTTCCTGCCTTCTCAGGGGATTATTCTGGGGTACAGCCTGAGCATCATGATTTAAGTCTTTCTGGGGCTGGGATTGTGTCTCAGAAGTAGAGTGATTGCCTATCATGTGTGAGGCACTGGGTTTGATCCTCAGCACCACATAAAAAATATTGTGTTCACCTATAACTAAAATAAATAAATAAATAAATATTAAAATAGAAAAAAAAGTCTTTCTAGATTATTTTAATGCAACAACAAAGTTAAGAAAAATTAAGTTAGAAGTCTGCCTTTAGAACAAAAAAGAGTAGGTGTGAGACCCATGTGATACTTATTTTTTTACAGAGAAGGTGAACTATATATCCCAGTAACCCCGAGGGTATGCTGAAACCAGATTGCTGGGTCCCCCTCAAGGTTTCTGATTGGGTAGTTCTGGATTGGTGCCAAAAATTTTGCATTTCTAGCAAGTTCGTAGCTTATACTCATGTTGCTGGTGCAGAAATCACACTAAGAGAAGTGTTGTGATAGAGTATAGAAAGGATCTTTTGGGGGAAAATAAAACTAGCCCTTCTATTTGGGCAGAAATGACCAGCAACTACATTTTTACTGGTACTTCTAATTTTCCATTGAAACTTTGAAAAAAATTGTAGATAAACATAATATATGAAAAAATTTATTTTTATTTTTTTAAATATTTAGTTTTTAGTTGGACACAATATGTTTATTTATTTATTTCTATGTGGTGCTGAGGATTGAACCCAGGGCCTCGCAAGTGCTAGGTGAGTGCTCTACCACTGAGCTACAACCTCAGCCCAACATTTTTATTTATGTATACTCATTTTTAAGAAACAATAGAGTAAAATAAAACAATACAATGGAAAAAAGGTGAAAAGCTAGAAGAGAAATAAAATATTTGGAAAAATACAATTAATAGAATAATATACATTTGTACATATGCTGATGTTGTGCCATAAATTTGGCTAAACCTTCCAGCAGTAAACATTAAACAGGGAAACAAAATCACTGCAGGATTTATGGTGCTCCTAAGATAAAAATAAGTCAGGTAATTAGACAAGAGCATATCCCAGTCCTACCATGGGAGGGAAATTTTCTCTATGTTCACTTCTAAAAATGATGTCTTCCCCCATGTTATCATTGGAATAAATACATGAGTTCTGTGGATTAAAATTTGAAATCAATCAGTGACATTAAAATACTAGGTCATTTGTTCATTATAATTTGGAATTTGGGGATTTGTTTTTAAATATGTTTTAAGGTGTATTTAATTAGGCATTTTTTTTTTCAGTCAACAGCTTGAATAATTGCTGTCCACCGAAATACAATAGAAGCAATTATTCAAAGACAAATTCAATACTATTTCGTCTTGATATTCTCAACTTTCTTGGCTGGAATCAGAGTTTAAGTTACTCAGGATCTACATTCTTACCTTAGGGATTGAGAAGTTACAGATTTTTTTTTTTTTTTTTTAGGATCTGGTGATAATTAGACCATCTTCTTCCTAGAAAGTAATAAACAATTGATCCTCATTATTTCTCAGATTCCATATTTATAAATTTGCTTGTTTGCCAAAATATATTTGTAACCTCAAAGCCAATACTCTAGATCATAGTCAATTTTATATATGTGCATGAACAGAGCTGGAAAAATATGAGTTTCATAGTGCACGTGTTCCCAGCTGAAATGGCAAGGACGCCCAGCCGTCTTGTTTCTGCTCTCAGACTGTAAACAAGTATCATTTTCACAGTGTATTTAGTGCCATATTTTTGACATTTTGGGGCTTTCTGTTGATGATTTTTATGCTTAAAATAGCCTCCAAGAATAGTGCTGAGGTGTTGTTTAGTGTGCCTTAGCACAAGAAGTCTGCAATGTGCCTTATGGAGAAAGTGTTAGATTTGTTTATTCAAGCATGAGTGCACAGTTGGCCATGAGTCCCACGTTAATGAATTAGCAAGATATAGTAAATAATATATCTTTAAACAGAAACACAGAAAACAAGGTTATGCATCAACCTGTTGACAAAAATGCTATGCCCAGAGGCTCAGGAAAACCTTCCTTTGTAGGTAGTTTCCCAAGGAAACTGAATTTCCTCCTGGGAATAATGATTTAGAATTCACTATTTCTGTGTTCACGGTGACTTTATAAAACAAAATACTATAACTATCAAGAACTGACTGTATGTATACAAAATTTTCCTTGAGCTCTAAGGATTTTATAAGGCCCTGAAGTCTAGTCATGTATGTTGAATAAAAGCCCTTGATGACAAATAGACAAATTAGATATATTTAGAACCATCTTACATAAATGATTTTTCCCCCTCAAAGAACTTTTTAGAATGGCCATTGGCTCCAAAGCCAGACTGATAGGGCTCAATGTCTCTGTCACTTACTGGCTTTGTGACCTTGAGCTAGTTTCTTAACCCAAGTTTCCTTATCTATATTATAGGTGAGTAAAGGAAAGGAATTGGAACATCAGGCTGTTCATAAGATATTGCTAGTGCTTTTAACAGATTCCTTGAATACTGACCAGAGAAAGAGAGAAATAGTTAGAATTCCTGTTATTCAGCAAGGAACGGTTTAGATAGAGCACAGGAGGCAGCAGAAATCAATGGCTCTTTCCTAATATCTCAATGAGCATAAATCTTCTCAGTTTCACTGTTTACCATTCAGCTCCACATGGGTCTTCTCACAAATGAATTTGGTGGGAACTAATTCTTGAAAGAATAGGCCACAGGGAAGCAACGTTTGGTTTACAATAATAGCCTTTAAGACAGAATAGCTAGGCTTTCAAATGAAGGAAAAGTAGATGGTTAATGAGATTACAAATATTAATATCAGATTTAAATGGTTACAATAAAAGGTTAATGACAAAAGCACAGAAATCATAAGTGGGGGTAAAAACAAAAAGCAAAAGGAAATTGATGAGGCAAGAGTGAGCAAGACAGAGCCCACCATCTGCCCAGTCTCTGGGAGGAAGAATCATGTCCCTATATAATCATGGTGTTGACTACATTTCTGATAAACAGTTATTCAGGGATCTGTAGTTACAAGGTACAGTAACCTGCCTCAAACACTAGACGGTTTTAGGCCAACCAGGAATTATATAAGTAGAAAACCTTGATAAAAGAAATTTGAGAGCAACATGATTCTGTGACACTAAAATCTTGCAGTTCAAGGACCTCTAGTTTTGTTCTTCTTTAACAATGGCTTGGTTATTTTGGGCTCTTTGTATTTTAACATGACATTTTAAAGATCTCACTTGTCAGTCTGCAGTGGGAGTGTTTGGAATTTCATCTATAGATTATATTTGATCTATAGATCTTTTGGTACTAATTGACAGCTCTATAATATAAGTATCTAAATACGTGAACATAGTATTTTCCTCCACATATTTATGATTATAAATTGTCTCCATCATGTTTTAACTTTTGAGTATAGCAGTCTTATGCATCTTTTATTTGATTTATTCTTATAAATTTGATGCTTATTTTGGTCTCTTATAATTTATAGTATAGTTTCAAATTTTTATTTTGTTGTTTATTTTTAATTTATATATGAAATAATTTATATATAAAAATTATTGATATTTTATATTAACATTGAGTTCAGTGACATGGCTAGATATACCCTTAAAATTCTAATGGTTTGAAGATTCTTCAGAAACATCAATGTATACTATAATTTGGGGCTACGAACTATAAATTTTTAATTCTTTCCAACTTTTACCATTCTTAAAACTTTTATTTTCCCCTTTCCCTTCCCACCACTATCTCCTCCTATTTTTCTTACTCCTCCTCCTCTTACTCTTTCCCACTTTTGAACTAAGTACATACCAACTTAATGTTGAATAGAAATGGTGATAATCAACTTTGCCATGTTTCAAATTCCAGGAGAAAGATTTTAATATTTCACTATTAAGTCCATTATGCATCTTTAATTTAAAGATATATGTACATTAAAAGACATCATTAATAGAGGGAATGGACAACTATAGAATTGAAAAAGAAATTTTAAAAATATATTTCTAGTGAAGGATTTCTATTTAGAATATATATATATATATATATATATATATATATATATATATATATATATATCTTCTAAAAGTTCCTAGAATTCATACAACTTAATCAAAGCATGAATAAATATTTGATCAATGATCCACCAAAAAAGGGTATTAAAGAAGCCAAAAATATGTGAAAAGGTGAATACATTTGTGACTCATCAAGCAAACAGGAATTAAAACCACAATGAAATACTACTACATATCCACCAGAAGGGCTAACATGAAAATTACTGATGATTACCATTGTTGAGTATATGGAGCAGATAGAACTCTGATGCACAGCTGGTAGGAATAGAAAATGAAAAAAATCACTTTAGAAAACTGTTTGATAGCATCTCTTGAACTCAACATATTCATCATCTCCAAGTCAACAATTATATACTCAACAGAAACACTTGTGATTATTAAAATACATGGACAAGAGTGTTCATTGAAGTATTACTTATGAGAGTTGAAAACTGGGAAATAGCTCAATGTCTACCAATGGTAGAATGTGTGTGTGTTCACGCATCAATGGGGAAAAATAAGTTGTTGCTACAAAACTTTAGACCTTGTAAAGTACATATTGTAGGTTTCTATTTTCATAAACTTTAAAAGCAGGGCAATGAATCTGTGATATCAGCAGTCATAGTAGAGAATATTATCTAGAAGGTACAAAGAAGCATCTGTAATGCTGGTGGGATTAAATATTTTAAGCTATAGGCTAGTTATACACGCGGGCATGGAAGTTCACTGAGCTGTACATTTGTGATGTATAAACTTTCATATATGTATGTATTACTTGATAAAAAATAAAAACCAGTAAAATACCTGAAGGACTGAATAATGTTATTTGATTGAGAAAGACTAAATGCTACCATAAACGGCTAGTGTGACTCAGAGAAAAAGTAGCACATGTCTAAAACTTATGGAATAAAATCTTAGATCTCCACCAAAGATCTTGGTAGAAAACTTTGAAAGGCCCCCTCTGCTGCTCACGCGCCAAGATAGACAACATACATTATATGCCCAAGGGAAGAAGCAACTAGCAGTAGACAGGAGCATCCACATTGTCAAGTTATTGACCATCTCCAAAGACTCCTGAAACCACCTTCCCATCCAGAACATTTTGACAACCAAGTTTCCAGGTGGAATTTCTCAATTCCAGTTATCCCAAACCATATTTTTTATAATATATGGTCAATTATAGAGCTCTACATAGAAATTCATCTTTTCAATCATAACCACATGGTCACATGTGACTAGTGAACTTGTTTGTTCTATTATTTTTACCTCTTTCAAATGAGGGAGAACAAGCCTCCTAGAGAAAAGATTTTTGGGTTCTGTGTCAATGTAATTGCGGTATTCAAACTTTCTCACACTTCTAATGCAATAACCAGCAGAATTTGAAAATATTATGCCACTATGTGTAGTACATATGAAAATTGGGAAAAGTGGATTAAGATATCAGAAACTTCCAGGAATTTTTTTATAGAAAATAGCAGATAATTCCAGAAGAGACCTCATGGTTGAAGTTTGACCTATGCCCTCACTATGCGAAAATGAGTCAATGCTCTCAGGATGGAAATCTAGAAAACCCTGGAGAACCTTACAATGTTGCCTAATTTAAGGAGTGAAGGTTAGAGACAAAGATAAAATACAGGAGCAGGAAAGAAACACAGTACTTGTTCTTCCCTTATTGTTTTGAATCAGCCTCATACGCAAGCGGAGTCCCCAAATGGAGACAAGGATCCTGCAGTAACCAGTGAAATTCTATGGTGCATGAAGGAAAGTGTCCTCTCCCCCCATTACAATTTTCAATTGCTCAGCATTTTTTAATACTTTCATTAGAAAAATCAATCAATATAAATACATTATTTTCAGAAGGAAAATATTATTTAGGTATATTGATATATTTGCCTTTAACACAAAAGTCAATAAAACTTAATAGTGATTTTAATAATTTAACCAAGTGTCTGACTCCAAAATCAACAGGTATCAATATGTTGCTTTCCATTGAGGCAACAATAATGAAATGGAAAACTTTTAAAACCTCATTAAATCAGTAAAAACATATCAAATAAGTAGAAAATTTTGCAATAAAATGGAGAAACTTTGAATTATATAATTATTACAAACATGATAATTCTCTTTAAATTAACTTATGAGAACAAATCAACTTAAAGTATACCCAAGGGATCCATTTCTTTTCTTTTTATTATTTGATGCAATTAAACTAAATGTCAAGTGTAGGAATAATTGAAGTTTGGGGTTTTTGTTTGTTTGTTTGTTTGTTTTTTACTCTCTAAGGTGATATGTTCTGTGAAATACACAGATCTTATGATCATTGACATTTAACATAATAATCAAGATTTTTAAGGAAGAATTCCTTCATTTCCAGAAAGTTATTTAAGCCTCTCTTTTAAGTCTTGATTTTGTTCTCTCGTATGTAATATGTCTTTTTATCTCTGATTACTTCTACCTTTTTTTTTCCTTTCATTTTCATTAATTTCACTATGCTCTATCTAGGTAGCTTTATTTGTGTTCATTCCACTTGTGGTTGCTAACTTCTTTGATATTTTTCACTAAATTTTGGAACTTTTTAGCTACACTAGTTTTAAAAAGATTTATTTGTCTCTTCCTTGTCCTTTCTGTGGCTTCAATCACATTTCTAAGACTGATTGATACCATCTCATTTCATTTGTGACTGAGGTACTTTTAAAATTTTTTTCTTTGTCTTTGTTCTTCAGTTAGATATTTTACATGTATTTGTCCTAAGTTTCATTGACCCTTTGTTCTTTCATATGCAAACTCCTGCTAAATTAACAGTGCATTTTTCATTTAATTTCAGACAATGTATTATTCATCTCTTGAGCTTTTATATAATTACTTTCAACTATTTTCAATTCATCTTCTAAAAGTCCTAATCTGTTCATTTATTCTTTTATTTGTTTGTTTGTTTGTTTATTTATTTATTTATTTATTTATTTATATATAACAGTGAATGCATTACAACTCTTATTACATATATAGAGCTCAATTTTTCATATCTCTGGTTGTATACATAGTATACTCACACCAATTTGTGTCATCATACATGTATTTTGGATAATAATGGTCATCACGTTCAACCATTATTAATTACCCCATGCCCCCTCCTTTCCTCTCCCACCCCTATGCCCTATCTAGAGTTCTATACCTCCCATGCTCCCCTTCCCTATCCCACTATGAATCAGCTTCCTTATATCAAAGAAAATATTCCGCATTTGAATTTTTGGGATTGGCTAACTTCACTTAGTATTATCTTCTTTAACTCCATCGATTTACCTGCAAATGCCATGATTTTATTATCTTTTATTGCTGAGTAATACTCCATTGTGTATATATGTCACTTTTTTAAATTCATTCATCTATTGAAGGGCATCCAGATTGGTTCCACAATTTAGCTATTGTGAATTGTGCTGCTATAAACATTGAATTAAAATCAAAAATCAATAAATGGAATGGATTCAAACTAAGAGCAAAAGAAATAATCTGTGAGGTGAATAGAGAGCCTACATCTTGGGAGCAAATCTTTACCCCTCACACATCAAATAGAGCACTAATCACTAGGGTATATAAAGAACTCAAAAAACTAGACACCAAAAAACCCAAATAACCCAATCAATAAATGGGCCAAGAACCTGAAGAGACACTTCTCAGAAGATGATGTACAATCAATCAACAAACACATGAAAAATATTCATCATCACTAGCAATTGGAGAAATGCAAATCAAAACCACTCTAAGATTTCATCTCACTCCAATCAGAATTACAGCTATTATGAAGACAAACAACAGTAAGTGTTGGCGAGGATGTGGGGAAAAAGGTACACTCATACACTGCTGATGGGACAGCAAATTGGTGCAGCCAATATGGAAAGCAGTATGGCGATTATTTGGAAATCTGGGAATGGAATCACCATTTGACCCAGTTATCCCTCTCCTCTGTCTATACCCAAAAGACTTAAAAACAGCACACTACAGGGACACAGCCAAATCAATGTTTATAGCAGCACAATTCACAATAGCTAAATTGGGGAACCTAGATGCCCTCTAATCTGCTCATTTATTCTGTCCATCTATTCCTGTATAGTCTTAATCATATTTACAATAGCAACTTTAAAAACCTTATTGATTATTTAAGCATCTAAATCATTTCATTCCCTTTCTATGGATTGCTTTTTATCTAAATACGTTTTCTATTTCTCTGTTTCTTTGCATGTGTAATAATTTTAGGCATGTGTTGGATATTGTGGATGGCACACAGTTGGGACTCTTGATTACATTGCTTTCTAGTTTAAGGGTGTTGTCTTTTGTTTTGGCAAGCAGTTAATTTACTAGATATTATTGAATCTTGTCAGTCTTAACTTTCTGTTTTATTTAAACAGGTTAATTTTTTTTTTTTAACTTCAGGGTTTGGTTTTGTTTCTAGTACTGGATTCTGATCTATAAGTCTTACCATTTCTGGGTCTCTGGATGAATGCTGGGGAAGGAAAAAATCAATGGAATCTCTTCATGCTGACTTCAGCCAGAACTCTAATATATCCCAGTACTGAAAAACTTCCATTATCTTCTGTTTTTATCTTTTGGCCTTTCAGTAGCTTATTTCTGTTAGGCCTTTTGAATAATTTATCTGCAGGTATCATAGTCTAGATACTGATCAAAGACTCACATCTCTGGGCTTCTGGGGCCCACATCTGTGTCTCTCCCTTCTTTCTGAAAATTCTACCTCTTTTAAGAGCTCTGAATTCCAACATCTGCCTTAGTTCTGGAAGACTGCTTTTCTGCTTTGGTTCCATATCCCTAAACCACAGTAGACAAAGTGTCTTCTGAAAGACAACCTGAGTGATCATGGTGTGACCTCTCCTTATCTCTTACTGTTCTCTGAAGTTCTGTACTGACTCTTGTGCAGTACCTGGAAACTGATGCATTATTATTTTAGTAAGTGCATGGTTATATAGAGTTAGTGCATGTAAAGGGTAAACCTTATATCAAAGAATTACTCAGAAGATTTTTAAAGAGAAATTTGTAAAATTAAGATAATACAATTCATGATATTAAAACATGCTATAGTATTATTAAAACTAAAAGCAATATGATTGTCCCAAAATAGATGGATCACATTAAAACAGGGATTTAATGTATTCATGTATTTTTAAAATAACTATCTCAACAAATACTATTGACTATTGAGTACCTAAGCTATATCTTAAGGCACTTGATATCTTTATTTGTATCATTTTTTTTAATGCTTCTTCCAAGAGTATTCTCAATGTCGCCCTCTACACACAGAAAAATATCTGCAGCTGTGTAGGCCTGGGAATATAAATTTCTTCTTCAACATTTGAAATGTACTACTATTTCAGTTACTTTTTGTATCCAGTGATGTTGTAGAGCAGTGTGATATCAACCTGATTTTTTGTCTGTAAGTTATCTACTCTTCTTCATATACCTTCATATTTTTAATAATATCTCTGTAATTCTTCATTTCACTATCACTTGGATGAGACAATTCCAAATTTGAGGGGGGTTTTGTTTTCAGGCTTTGACCTGCAAGGGTCTTGCCAATGTATGTGGGATAGCAGATACTTCCTGCTCATTAAATTCATTCATTATATCATCATTAACGTAATGTACTGTTATGATGGAAAATGTAAAGGAAGGAAAAGGCAATCAAATTTTATCCCTTTGGACCAGATTATGAACACTCTCAAGAATTAATATATCTCTGAGGTAAGACCATGAAAGTGTATTGCTGGCCTTGCCAACCAGAGAGACAAGTCCTTCTGATGCCCTTCTCAAGACATCAGAATAAGTAGATGGGGGGAAAAACCATTTCCAAATCAGTAATTGCATACTAGGTAACAGGGAGCATATTGATTTGCTCAAGCAATGAAAGCACATCTGGACTGCAATTGCAATTTCAGTCATTACTACCTGATCACATTTATAACAGCCCACTGTGGTTCCCCAAGAGTCATCTATCTTCTGCACAAGCCAAATAGACTGGCTGAATTGGAATGTGGTAGGTGTTAAACACCAAATGTTGCTGAGAATGTAGAGAGATAGGAAGGTTTATGCATGTGTGGGAGTATATATTTGCACAGCAATGTGGGAGACCAATTAAGCAGTAAATAATAAAACTCCCCCCCCCATTCAACATCATAATCATATGTATATGACTCAGAAAAGATCATTTTTGGAAAATATACTTTATTTCTCCACAGAACATATCCTTTATTTCTCCATATCAGATTCTTAGCCCAGAATGTCTTTCTTCTTATCTCTGTCAAAATTCTACTCATTTCTAAGAACTATCTTGTGTCATTTCGTCTACAAAACTGTCTCTAATTTTAGACTATGCTCAATATTCAGGTATTTTAAGACATTTACAGTTATTTTCACTGAGATCATGGATTTTTCAACTAAACAGTAGATTACAGTGACCTAAGATATGTGTCTTAGAACAAGGAGAGAGGAAGAAGTCAGCAAGAAGGCTAACTCACATAAGATAGATTCTTCTGCAGTTGAAATGGAATTATGGCTGCAGACCAGAAACTTCATCAAGAATATGATGTACAATTCTTCCAGAAATATTTGTAGGGAGGATTTGGCATGAGATTCATCTATCAAAATTACTCATACTACTCTGTTAGTAGTAGGACAACCACAGTGCGTGAGGTAAACATCTCAATTCTTCATGTCAGAGATAGAAATGTTTTCATTCTGACCTGTAAATGAATAATTGCAGTGAGCAACTACCTAAGATTTGGCAGAAGCATAAAAAGACTACCAAAATCCAGGTAGACTGAGGCTATACAGGAAGTGAATTCTGTAATTAAAGTAGTTCTGAGGGCCAGGGAAGGAAGGATCTTTAGCCCTGGATATTTTAACTTTACAGCCTAATGATTCAGGAGTTATGAATGGTCACCAAATATAAAAATCACAAATAGGGACTTTATGGTTAACCATATTTCAAATTTTATTTCTTTATACTCTAGAAAATTTTAAATTCAAGGCCATAGACAAAAATTTTTTTGGATCACCTACAACAATTTTAGCTATACTATTTATTTATAATTAGGTTTGTGATTTTGAGATATCATGTTACTTATAAAATTATAGTCCCTTTTCCATAGATCATGAAGTGATTCATTCTATTCAAATTGTAAATTTTTAGCCATACATTTCATGATTCAAATTTTGAATCTTACAAATTGACTAATTTTTGTATATTTTTGTGTGAGTTTTGAAAGCATACATTGTTACAACTGGAATATTTTGCAACAAGCAAATGAATGGCAAATAGAATAACCTATTAAAATACTTTCGACTAAGGCCAGGTGTGGTGGCTCACATTTGTAATCCCAGTGGTTTGGGAGGCTGAGGCAGGAGGATCATAATTTCAAGGCCAGACTCAGCAATTTAGCAAGGATCTAAACAAATTAGTGAGACCTTGCCTTAAAATCAAAAGTATAAAAGGACGAGGAGATGTAGCTCAGTGGTAAAGTACCTCTGGATTCGATCCCTAGTCCAAAAATACATTGACTAACAAAAAGAAGTTGATTGTTTTAAATGTTTAGAAAATTACCATTTTCATAACAGTAGAATATTAAATCAGAATAAACAAACACCCCCTAGAATACTATTTTCATGATTGCACTTTAAGTCTATATGAGGCTTTGTTTTGAGATCATTGTTTTATTCATTTTCTAGAATAAATGGACAATACTTTAAGGAGAAAATCACATCAATTTACCACAGTACTAAAAATTTGCAGTTTCTTTTGTTCAGAAACAATGACATGATGATGGTGTTATTTTCTCTTCTTTGGATATGGTTGGTTGACAGTTAAGGGAAACACTAAAACAACTCACACTTCAAGGCTTATGGTTAAAATCATCTTTACATAAAGAATAAGAATTTTGTAGGTGATGAGTCTTATTGATGTTATTAGATATTAAACAGAGGAGGATATACTAATAAATTCTATGGTGTAGAAAGGTCTTTAGTTCTACTGAAGAAGATTTATTTTACAATTCTCATTATTCTTGTTTTCTGATCTTCTGAGTATCTTTCATTATCTTGTATTTCTAAAAACACACTGTTTAAGAGTCTAAGATTAGCAAGTAGAATGCAAACTCTCATTTCTACAGGTTTATCAACTGTATCCTTTTATCAAGTCAGTATTTTATCAGTAAGGTTGATGGCAATGATATACTCAGGAATAAAGAAGGGCTGAGGCAATCATCTCACTTGAAAGTTAAAATTAGTTTAGTGTGTTGGTTTTTGTATTTTGAGTTACACTCAAAGACAATGTTTTAAACTTCCTACAAACTTTGTTCCAGATTTATCTGCCAAAATAAAATAATAACAATTTTGTTTTGGCATACTTTACCTATGGATTTTCTACAACTCAAGATTAAATAAAATGAACAACATTTAGCCTTATTTTCTTCAACTGCTCAAATAGATTTTACTGCTGGGCATGGTAGCGCATGCTTGTAATCCTAGCAGTTCAGGAAGCTGAGGCAGGAGGATTGCAAGTTCAAAGCCCTCCTCAGGAAAAGAAAGGCACTAAAAAACTCAGTGAGTCTCTGTCTCTAAATAAAATACAAAATAGGGCTGGGGATGTGGCTCCGTGGTCAAATGCCCCTGAGTTCAATCCCTAGTACCAAAAAATAAATAAATAAATAAGTAAAAATTAAAAAATAATAAAAATTAAAAGAAAGAAAGAAAGATTTTACTATGACAAAATAAACTGAGAAATATGCATTTTCAACTATGTTAAACTCAAGTTAGTTGAGCTTGAACACATCTAGAAGTCCCCAGGGATACCTTATAAATTTAAGGCATGCTTAGAATAAAAATCCTTAGTTAAATTCCTTGATGTATGTTGAACAACTAGTATTTTAAGTCAGATCATACAGTAAGTATGTATTTTACCTCAGAAACAAATTGGACTAGGTTATCATATTTTTCTGAAGCTTGGTTTATATTTTATTAAATTCTTAATACTTAGATTTTCAAAAATCTAATGCTTGGCATGACTGCATAATGATCACCCTAACAACTCTATTGATTTTTAGAGGTTGAAAAAAATCAAATGCTATAAATCTAGAAGCTTAAACTATTTCTCTGGGCATGATCTTCTTTCAGTTGACTACTCTCAGTAAGTCAGGCCTGGTAATATGAAGATTAAAATAAAAACTTTAAGAAAAAAATTTTCCACAAACTCAAGTAGTTATTGATAATGAAATATAATGTCAGATCTTTGTGACTTGGTGCTCAATAACACTGAGGATTACTATTCTGCATTTGATCATTCATTCAATAAATGTTAATTAAACATTTTTTTATGTTAAGCAAAATGCAAGAATTTGAGAGGTCAAATGAACAATGTTCTTTGCCCCTGAACTGTCTACAGGGAGCTTCAACATAAATGAATCACAATTATATGTAACTGTTACAATAGAGATGAGAACAAAGTGTTATGAGACCACCTAATAAGGAGCAATGAGGAATACCTAGAAAAAATGGGAGTTCATAATCCGCTTGAATCAAATGTATGAAATATGATATGTCAAGATCTTTGTAATGTTTTGAAAAACTAATAAAAAAAATGAGATGAAGTAAAACTGAAGATTGTACCTAGTAACTAGAACATGCATGTTTTGTTGTGGACAGTCTTACTTAATAATAGTAAGTATAAGTAAAATGTATTATGTACTCACTAAGTACTAAACATTGTTCTAAAGATGTTAAAATATTAATCTGATCATTCACATTCAATTTATATTACTGTGATAAAAGAAAATAGCTTCTATGCTTGCAGTTCTTAGTGCACCTAGGGTTCCCTGGGCACCACAGCAAATTCTAAGGGACACTATAGGACATATTAACATTTGAAGAGAAATAGCGGCACCTGGTATCTCTGTTAGACATCATATGAAAACACTAGCTTTCAAAACTTCTCAATTTCTACATTAAATTCTAAATTCCATAATTGACAACATATCTTTGCACAGTTCAGTTTCTATCAGTTCCTGTGATAAAAAGCAAGTAACATGTAAAAATCAACGTAGAAAAAGAAAAATATGGCAACTTTCCATGTCCAGTCTGACTGCATGGTTTTAGAAGTTGCAAAATACATCCCTTCAGTACTTACTTGTTGTTATTTAAGGATAAAATTTGAATATTTAACAAATTGATCATTATATAATAAATTGTGGTATAAAGGTGTATTAAGAATTGTAATGCAAATAGTAATAATAATAATACTCATGTAAAAATAAATAAATAAAAAAATTTTTAAAATCCTAAAAAATATTGATCATTATTCTACAAATAACAATAATTTTATTAGGGAACAAAAACGTTATCTTGTAAATCTACCTACTTAAAGACTGAAACTTAAGTGGGTTTTTTTGTTTGTTTATTTTTGTTTTGTTTGTGTTGGTCTTGAGCATAAAAAAAAACTTCAGGGACTTTAAGGGAGGTACTAAAAACTAAAAGTTTGGGAACCCCTGATCTATAGCATTTCTATTTAGTAAATAGTACCAAATGCCTCTTTCAAAGTTTGTGTAAATAAAATCAATTTATATAGTTAGCATGAATTAAGTATATTTTATGTTTATTCCTTGCCTCCTTTTAAGAATGCTATCATTCCCCAGGTTACATTGGAGGTACCCCCCAAAGTACAAATTAGTGAAATAACTATTTTTTTTGTTTAATAAACAATAAGGATACAGTCTATTTCGATGAATCTATAGTCAATCTGCATATGTGTATGGTAGCATTGCAAAATTACTCTCACCTCATTCTTGTCCATGGATTTCTCTGGTGTTTCTGGGTCACAGGGATGTTCCTCATCTGTCTGGGCTCAGATCAGCCTGCTTGCACTTGCACACAAATGGTAATTAGTCTACGCATCTGGTTTGGCCTTCCCTGGTCACATTTGGCTCCCATCATTGCCTTTCTCCCACTGAATCTCTGCCATGTCCTCACGCCCCTAACCAGCTCCATGGTGGGCCTGTTGGCTCACATTGTAGTTACTTTTAGAAGCTCTTTTTGGAAGATCAGAGGCCTTCTGAGTCTGTTCTTCATACCAAAAAAACTGCAGGAAAATTGAACCCCTATACTTCATCAGGACCTGTGGTTATTATTTTCTGCACTCTTTCTTCTTTGGTCCAGAACAAGAGGACTTTTCCTTTTCCTTTTCTATGTAGAAGCACCTAAAGTACAGTTTCAGGCCTGTTGGTGAAATATTCTTGGAAATCAGGGTGTAGGAGAGAAAGATAAGTTTACAGATAAAGGACCTTAAAATTTGGAGGGCATTTTAATGACAGTTCACCATAAATGCACATTGTACTAAGGAATTTCAACTGCCCTTCTTACCTTTCCTGCCTTCCCTGCATGTTGAAGCTCCAGAGACACCATGTTCCCAAATCGGAATTTTCTGTAGCACTCTTGACTCAATGCAATGGGTTCTGTTCAAGTATTATATTCCCAAAATGTGTTCTGTAAAAAGAAATAAACACATTTTTATATTAACTAGGAACTTTTCAACACTTTTTTCTTTAAAAGTGACAATAATGATGGGAATTCTTGGTCCACAACAGAGAAGGAAAACACATTTTTGAACCATGAGCTGCTTCAGTGACTTTCAAAACCCACCATACAGAAAATTGCCATTTTAACTTAAGCTGACTCTATTTACTAGTTAATTTTTTCCCTCAAAATAAAAGTTTGCATAAAAATTTAACTTCAAGATAGAGATTACAGATTTAGGAAAGCAGGCATTGCATGTCACAGTCTCCCAACTACGTTGTACAAAGCAACAAAATGTGAGAAAGAACATTGATTGCAGAATTTGATGAATTTTAATACAAATACTTTTAGGTGCTTGGATAAATCCATTTCTGTTTTGGAGAGGCATTTTCTCATTTGAATAAGAGTTTCACTGGTTATTTCTTCTTTGAACAACCATTATCATTCTAATGATACATACTTTTACCATACTTTCGTGTTTTTTCCAAGAATATAATATTTGTGAAATCATTACAAGAAACTCATGATAACTAATTAGTGTCCTATTGCTTTGCATATTCAAAACAGAAGTATATCTGAATAGTTATATTAAATAGATAAAGAGAAGGCATCACCAAAAGTCTATCTTTCAAAGTCACTAAACATGATAAAGGCCATTGAGTAATACAGTGATAGCATTTAATCAAACAAATTAAACATTTGAAGCGGAGAGGTCTTGCCTTTATTGTTTTTAAGTCAGGCTATAAAATAAATCTATCTTTTATGTATCTTGCTCTGATTGCATAGTGGTTCTCTGCAAATGGGGCATTGGTGCGTTGTAAACAAAATAGTTCCACTTAGCAGTGCACATAGCTCAGAGCCTCTGTCCTGTTTTCAGTGACCTGGAAAGTGCAACAAGATTAGTGTTACAAAAATAGCTTTACTAGTATATTTGTAGTCATATAGAACTTCCATTTTCACATAAATTTAAGATATATTCAGTTCCTCTAGGAAAACTATTACAGGGGAGATAGAAGCATTGAATTTCATTTCATGACATTTCATTTTGAAGATTATGAAAATGAAGAGAGAAAATGAATTGGGAACATCTCTACTTCTGCCATGACATTCTAATGAATTAAGAACTTAAAAAAAGAAGAAAATTCTGTCATCAGTTTGTTAAAAAAATTCCATTCACAATCATACCACCTTTGTAAATATTTTACTGATTTGATGTACCTTTACTTTTCTGTACCAAGCTTATTCAATCACTGGCCCTAGTACTTTTAGTCCTCACAAGTAGAAAAACAAATCCATAAAGCCAAATATACTAAATGGTTTTACTGTTTATTACATAGATAATGGAGGAAAAGCTGATTATGACTTACGAGCATGTTAAAAATAAATTTATGGTCTATTATTTTTAGAGAAGTAAATTCTTTTATATACACTCTGAAGATATAGTCCACTATAGAAATATTAATTTTTTTAGTAAATCATGAAGATTATTTTATGTTTGTTAAAGGAAGAAAGTTAAAACAGAATCAATGTATTTTCTTAAGGTAGTTTTCCCTTCATGTTCATTATGTCTTTGTTTCATTTTTAATCTCAAGTTCTATTGTATTTCCTCCCACAATAAACTTATGGTAAACAAAATATCTAGTCCAGATTCAAGTAAATTAATAAATGAGATTCAATTATAAATTGACTATTAAAAATTTGGGTATAGCTGATACTAGGAATCCAGATGTATGTATCTAGGTTAGCAAAGTAAAGGAAGAAATCTCAGAGTTCTGAAGCCAATCAATTCTTAAAAACTTTATGTTTAAAAACTTTATATTTTACAACGAATACTTTAGTTTGTGCATTTAGAGAAATTATGTAAACACTCAAGGCATTTTTTAAATGTTCACCTTTGCACAAAGGAAGAAGACTTTATATCTTTCATGTATGTATAGTATCAAATTTCTAACCCTTGAAATAGACTTGAATTTTTATATCTTACCTAAGCACCACTTTAGGAAGCTAGAATTAATTTTTCCCTGCTAAATAAATGTTAATCTATTAATGTATTATTTTTACCTTTTTATTAACAGGTGAAACTTTATTTTCTTGATCAATAAGGTTTGTTTGCTATGCTAAAGCCAAAATTTTTTTTTAATTTTAGTTACTATGGAATGATTGATTTAATTCTTATTGTACCGTTGGGGCTTTCTGTTTTGTATTTCTATTTTAGGAAATGTTAGTGTTCATCTTTTATTAAATTAAGCTATACCTGTGTTCTCAAATGAAAAATCTCACTATCACTCATAAATCTAGTGAGAATACTTTCTCTTTTCACTTTGATGCATCCACTTGTTTTTTCTCATTAATATCAAACCTCTATAAATATTCATCAGTATTTTAAATATGCTTGTGGTGATCATCAGGGTGAGCCTATTTGGTAAGCACAGCACTCATTTTCATTGTATTAATTCTCCTTCTCAGATAAAGAAGATGAAGCTTCCATCTGTCTCTGTCAATTCTGCTTCTTTTCAAGGAGATGACAAAGACATTTTGGCCATCTAGGTGTGAAGGGCACAAGTATGATAAGCCAAGTGCATTCTCACACCCACTCATTTTCCCATAATACACTCCAATGAGAAGTGGAAAGTTTCAGCATGAATGGCACTATTGGACTCGAATCTGCACCCTCAGTCTCTATTTAAAAAGCAACAATCCCAAGCCAGAAAGCTTCAGTGAGTCCCTTGTCCTTGCCCATGGCTCCAGGACTAAGAGCTGCACTGTTAGTGATGACCCACCCTGCTGAGAGATTGCATAGCCCCTTCATGCATGAAATTAATTCCTTGGTATAGGCAAAATAATGTCTCATGAACCTCTTCACTGTAATTTCCAAAGAACCAAGACAAAATATTTCTCAAGAAAATGCATTATGTGAGATATAAAACATAAGTTTATAGAGTTGCCCGCTCTCGAAATACAATAAAGATTTTGGAAATGTTTTATATAGACTTGGCAATAATATGTAAAACTGTCCAAGGGTGATGTGCATTTTTACTTAAAAGGTAATAGAATCATGTGGTTACACAGACACTGCCTGGAGCAGCAGGACACAATGACATTGCCTGGCTTTGTGGCAGGGAGAAAAATCCCACATTTCTGACTATGTTACCTCAGTGTTGACACTTATTCTTAACTTTTCGTGCATGAAACAAACCCTGAACCCCAGCTCTTCCTTCAAGAGATTCTCTGGATTATGAAACTACACTTTTAGAAGCTGAGAAACCTAAAATATATTTTCTCTACCTCTGATGTCTGCCCAGAAAAAAATGCCCAATTCTCAGAGAATTCACAGAGTAAATGTGAGATGTGTGAAGAAAGCTCAGGTTCTCTGACTTGCCCTGGACCATATCTTTAATGGTCTCTACATCATTTGGAAGAGGGAAGTGGAGCCAATCCTAGCAAATGAATGTCAGTAGAGTGTTCACAAAGCTTTGCTTGATGGTGGCATCCCAATCGCAAATCTTTGTGCCTTTAAGAAAAGAATATTGTATAGAGGAAATAGAAACCACAGAAAGCTTAGTTTAGATTAGAAAAAAATCTTAAAAATAAAGTGTGTCCCTAGCAAGTTATTTTATGGACATTATCAAACAGTTTTTAAAGTTTATATGCAGAGGCTAAAAGATTTAGAACAAACAACATTATACAGAAGGAAAAACAAAAACAAATTAGGAGGACTGACACCACCTGACTTCAAGACTTATAATAAAGTTACAGTAGTCAAGGCATGTGAAATTAGCCAAAGATAAATAGATCAATAGAACAGAATAGAGAGCCCAGAAATTGACCCCGTAGATGAAGCGAATTGATCTTTGAAGAAAGCATAAAGGAAGTACAGTGGAGCAAAGATGCCATTTTAATAAAGGATACTGAGAAAAGTGATCATCTGCATACAAAATAATGATAATCTAGACAAAGAGTCTTACTTCCCTCTTAAAGTTAAGCAAAAAGGGATCATAGACTTACACGTAAAACACAAAATTATAAAATTCTTAGAAGATAACATAGAATAAATTCTAGATGACCTTGAGTATGTGGCCTTTTAGATAAACCAAAGTCATGATACATGAAAGAAATAATTGAGAAACTAGACTTCATTAAAATTGAAAACTTCCAATATGCAAAAATACTGTCAAAGCAAAAAATGGGAAGATAAGCCACAGATGGAAAGAAATATTTGCAAAATGAATCTCTGATAAGGGGCTGTTATTGAAAATATACAAAGAACTCTTAAAGCTCAACAATAAGGAAATGGACAACCGAATTTAATATCATAAGCCATAATAAGGTAAATGTAAATTAAAACAAGTTACTACTACATACCCATTAGAATGTTCAAAATTTAGACAGCACCAAAATTAGCAAGAATGTAGAACAAAAGGAACTAATTCATTGCTGGTAAAAATGCAAAATAATACTGCTAATTTGAAAGACAGTTTACAAGTTTCTTACAAAACTAGCAGTACCCTTAGCATGCAATCTAGCAATCATGCTCATTTGTATCTACCCAAAAGAATTCAAAGTTTGTGTCTACACAGAAATCCTTATATAAATGCTTGTAGCAGGTTTATTTATAATAGTCAAAAATTGGAAGCCATGAAGATTTTCTTCAGTAAGTGAATAGACAAATAGTCATATATCCAGACAATGGAATGTTATTCCATAGCCAAGATAAAAAGATCTAGTGGGAGTTGCAGGGAGGAAGGGATGGAATAAGTGGAGCACAGAGAAATTTGCAGTATGGTGAAAATACTCAATATGATATTATAGATGTACATCCAAATTTTAAGGAGAATTCGTAAGTGAGTACATTGGGGAAATGAAATTAAATATCATGGTTTTCACAAATTTCACTAAGTTTGATAATATTTCTTCACAAAGTCTCAGTAAAAGGAAAACAGGATCTGAGTCATAATATAAAGTAATGTGCCTCAGAATCATATGAGAGTGGAAATCTTAGGGGCTATGGAAAAGAATCCTCAACAACCTACATCACTGGCAAATCAAGAGTTACTATTAGGAAACTCAGCAATAACAAGAGGGCCATCCTTTCTCTCTACTGGGGGCATCCTTCTCCATCTTAGTCACTCATTTTTACTGTTGTCTAGGTGATTATGCTTAGAGGGAAGGATCATCACAATATCACAGTATACCCTTCTGTTATTCAGAGTAAAAATTTCAGTTAATAAAAGAAAATCCTAGTGATTAGAGAAGCAATCAAGAAAAGGAAATTCCAAAAAAGACAGACTTGAACTCATCATACTTAAAATGTTTTGAACATTAATTATATTCTCAAAAATAAAGGAACAAATCCAATATTGGAGTTTCAAGTTGAAAGGAAGATTTTGGAACCCTGTTTCCTGAATTTTTCAGGGGAGATCATTGAAACCTAATTTTGAGTTGCTATTTGTCATGTTTGAATTTGGCAGCTTTATGGATCAAAATCAACTCCAAATTTCATATAATCATTGCCTATTTTTTTATTCTTTTGTTATTTTTTTCAAAATAGTTCTTTCACATAGTTAAAAAGACTGAACAGAACTGAAGAGATTATGAGGACTGAATGTTGACCATCTTTCTCACACTATCCTGTCTACTCACCTACACTGCTACTTGTCCTGCTTCCCAGCAAAATGCAAACCACCTATGTTTCCTCTTTCCAAATTTTTTTTTCCCCTTTGGTGGTACTAGGGATTAAACCCAGAGTAGAGCATGCTAGGCAATACTCTACCAGTTGAGCTGTATCCCCAATACCCTTTCCACATTTTTTATTGGTGCATGAGAGTTGTACAATATGATGCAATTCGTTGTTACACGCACACAATATTGCAATATAATTTGGCCAATATCACTCCCCACCATTTCCCCGTATATTTTAAACTCTTATGTCAGATATTACCAAGTCTTCAAATATTAGGTTTATACTTTTATTATTGAATTATCATTTTAACTGTTTCCTTAACATTATTAAAGTTGAAGATTTATTTTAATAAAATCCTCTCCATTTTAATAGGAATTACTATTACTTAGTTTTTCATTTGTCTGATGGCTGCCTTTGTAATTTTGGAGCTCCATTTCCTGTGCTATCAGACTTCAGAGAACATCTGATGACCACTCCACCCCACCCTATTTTTGAGGAAATTTTCAGTGCCTCTGTGCCTCTACCTCCTTCTTCCCTCCAACATTCCTCTTGATTTCTGTAAAGCTGTACTTCTACTTTCAGAGCTTTATGGCTGAAATCATTAATATTCTCTCTTGCACGTATATTTAAACCCCATGTCAATTTATTAAACACTGAGGACTCTGTTTATGATCTTTCTCAACTTAAAGGGCATTGTTAAGCGCTGTAATAAAACAAACAAAAACAGTAGGCAACTTTTATTGTCTGCAAATTTTAGGGTTTATTTTAAGCGTATAAGACTTTCCTTCTTCATAAATTTTCAAGCCGATGCTACTTAAGCCAATGTTTTACTAGAAGAGAAGATGATGACTTAGGCTTTCTTATAGTTTTTATCTTCTCTGGAAGACATTTGTCAGGAACAACGTAGGATCGTGTGCAGTTTTTATTGATCCTTCTGTGTCCTTTGACTCCAAGTCCATGAATCAGTTATAGATCTATCCAAATGCCCTCAGTACAGGCCATCAGCTTGCAATGTAACCTGCACTTAGAAACAGTCTCCTGATGTGTCAGGTAATAATTTCCAGCAGATGAAACAGGGATGTGTACTGCCTTTCCTCCTCTTCAAAGAGCTCCTTAATAACTTGGTACTTCTTTTGAGTGAGCTTGGTGCAGACGCCTGCTGCTTCTCCAGCTAGAGAGAACAGGGAAACAATCATTTTCATGTGTTCTGGGAACATTATTTTATTGTCACAAATTGGGAGTGATTTTCACAGTGCTATCTAATTACTGTCAGATAGAATGGCTAAATATCAGCTACTGCAAGGAGAGGGTAATCATTTTTGGTAATGAGCATCTGGCCTTCTAGTTAATAATGAACAGAATTGCAGTGCTTCCTACATCTGGATGCATAGGAATCACTTAGGAAGCATTTTAGTCAGAGTCTCTGGGGGATATTCTCAGTTAGTGCATGTGGTAAGGCGGGATCTGAGGATCTATTGTTTAGAAAATGTTCTCAAGGGGTATGAAGGCCAAGTCAGGTTTTAGAACTATTACACTCAATAAGCCAGTTTGTTCATTGTTTGCAGATACATTGTGAAATCACATTATATTAGTAGGCCACCGGGAAATTTAATTATTTAAATATAAAAAATTTTTAGGAGGATTTTTGAGTTTTTTTTTCCCACATTTGTAGCAGGTGTTTACTAGCATTTACTTACCTTTTTCCTCTCCTATTGGAATGATCACAGCCATCCCTCAAATATCTTTTGGAAGCCTGATTATCCATTTCTTTCTAAGTTGTAATGGATGCAAATTTGTTTTCCAGGGCTGTCTTGTCTCTGCTCACGGTTACCTGGAGACCCATTTACACTGTTGTGGGTTTTCTGTCATGCCTCAGCCTCAGCTCCTAAAAAACTTGGTCAGTCCTTTTCAGGCATATATTCTTTATTTGTTATGTACTGTTGAACAATTTTGTTCATCAGTGCATATAAATCATCTCTTAACTGGCAATATAAAATAATAACACTTCTGATACTTGTCAAATGGTATTACCTGTAACTCTCTACTATCGAATACTTATTAAAATTTCTGTTAAAATAATAATATAGTTGAAGGGATATGTGATATTTATGTATGGCAAAATAAAACTTACTCTTAGATCAAATCAGAGCAGCAGAGGACTGAAAAGTTTTCTGCATTATTTTGGTTCCTAGTGCCTTGGTTTAAATAGCATTAGACCCTGAGTCTCCCATGAAAGAACAAAAATCTATATATAATTCATAATTGTGGTTACTATTAGGAATTTATCTATCTAATCTTTAAATCAATGGAAAAATTTGAAAATCACTGAATATCTACAACATTCAAAAGATAGAGAACATATTTCAATTTAGGTATATGACTATAAAGATGAAAATGAATTGTAGGCTCATATTTTGTCTTAAAAGCTCACCATTTTTCCCTGATACTACATAAATATCATTGTTCTCTTTTGAAAATCTATAGGAAAAAATGTTTACATATCCCACAATGTTTCCAAGCATGGCATCTGAGGATCAACTCTTCAGTTTGTATCTTAGAGACACTGTGAATCTTGTAACTGAATCTGTTTCTAACTTTATTCTCTAGAAAGTTTCAGATCAAATTGCCAACCATCTTGAATTTTGTTCAGAACCTTTGGACATGTTACTTTCAAAGCAAATATTGACCAATATAATTATTTAGGAAAATTTTACCTTAAAATCTCAAGTTCTAATATTCCACTATCAAACCACAAGTTTCTAAATATCCATCTTTCCCCTCTCTTTATCTACTGATAAAGTCACTCTTTGGCCTCCTGGAACTCTTCATTTTCTGTATTTGCTGTTTGAAAGACTCATTTCCCATTTTGGTTAAATGGCATGAAGATCCATCTGGTCACTCATACATGCAACTTGGGAAATATCTTGAATATCTTTTGACACAATCCTGTCCTCCAAATGTCACCAGAGTAAAAAGGCAGGAGGTCCCTAATGAAGCAAAAATATCTGTTGCTAGTAAGTCAAAAGAGCTCAAGTAAAGCTTAGCATACAGATAATTGATTCACTTAGAAGGACTATTAAATCTACTTTTGCAAGATTAGAAAATGCAGACAAGTAAAGAAAATATTATTACAAGTCTGACATGATGGTTCACGCCTATAATCCCAACAGCTCAGAAGGCGAGACAGGACAGGAAGATCCTGAGTTCAACGCCAGCCTTAGCAATTTAGCGAGGCCCTGAATAACTTAGTGAAAACCTGTCTCAATTCCTGCTACCAAAAAATAATAATAAAAAAATTATTACAACACAAAATGACATAAAAACACAAGATTCGAGAGCAAGAAATTCCCAAGAGTGTTCTGCTGCTAAAATAGTGTGGGCAATAGAGGCAAAGAGGTAGTTCTCAGGGGAAAAAAAGCATGGCTTAAAAAAGATCAAAGCTCTGTCCTCCCTGAAACTTTCTCAAAGTCTCTAACATTCTATAGCATCTTAGGGCTCATCAAGGAATGTATGTAGAATGAATTTTTTTCCTAAATTTATTTGGCCAGGAAATAGTTTTGGGGCAGAATATCTATTGGTATTGATCTGAAAATAATTAGTCTTAGACCTGAAAATGCCTTTCCATTAGCAGAGATATAGTTCAATTTTGTTAGTTGTAAACTCTAATATACAGTCATTCTTTGATTGTTAAGAGGGGCTTTAAACATTCATATGCATGTATTTCCCATAGTTACTCAAGGACACCTCCTAAAGTTTCACACTGTGTGTGATGAGATTGCAAGTCATTCTATGTGGGGTATCAAAGAAAAAGTGGCTTGGGAGAAGTGAGTAAGAAATGAGAATGAATGGTGAACAGATACCCTTTGAAAACTATGGGGAATGAAAGAGCAAAGCTGTGGTGATCTCAGTTGAATCCTTGACAGAGCCTACTTCATACATTTCCAAGTCATTAAAGGGGTCAATATAAGGTAAGATAATGGAGGCATCATGACCTATTGACCTTATTACATCATTGAAAGATCAAATTTTGGCCTGAAAATAGCAGATTCCTTCCCAATGATTCACATTACCCAGAAACCTGGGGCTTACTGGAATTCTTAATAAAAATTACAAATCTCCTTATAATAAATTTCAAATGCCGGTTCTTGATCACTGTAAGTAAAGTACAGCTTGCCATTAGATGTAACCATTATCAATTACTGCTTACCTTTCATTTAGTTTTGCTTTTTAATCTCAGGAAAATTTTAGCATCCTTTGCCAAGGTGACTGCTAGGCATGCAGAGAGCCTTTTGTTCTGTTTGTGGTCTCCAAGAGGTTGATTTTAGTTATTGGCATAAAAATCCCCTCTGATGCTTGTCAATGTTGTTTATTAAACGAATGATACTGCATTGGATGCTTCCTCAGATCTAGGTCCCAGTTCTCATCAATTAGCAAGTCCCTCCAAAAGAGAACTGTTCTCATCTCAAACCACACTGCAAACAATCCTTCCCTGAGCTCCTTTCACTGAATTTTTTTCATTCAAGTGCATGAAAAATCAGCAAAAAGATAATACTGGTTATTTATTTTTTATTACTATATTTCAAAAATCAGTCTTATTTTCTAGATAAAACAATGTAGTCTTATCTTAAAAATAAATTCAACAATATAGAGAACAAAGAAGAGACAACTCATCCAAAACCCCAGTTCCCTATTTCCCTCTGCTTACATGTCAGTGTTACAGTTAAAAAAACATTTTCACATCTCTATTTGCATAAGAGAGTAAAATAAAAAGGTCACATATAATTTTATAAGAATAAAGTGATAGAATACATGATTTTCTCAAAGCAAAACTATTAAATTTAATCTTACTTGAATTTAATACAACTAAGAACTAGTACTACTAAAGGAATTGTTAAACTTGAAATGTTTATTTACCAAAGAATTATTAATTTTTACAAAGCTTCTAATGACTTTAGTAAATAATACTACAATGATATAACTTTTTAAATTGCTAGGAGAGTATGTAAATTTTAAGTATTTTCATCAAAAACTGAAGATTATGTGAAACAATTCATATGTTCTTTGGCTCAATGTAGCCATTCCAGAATCTACACGTTTTGAAATAACATATTGTATATAATAAATATAAACATTTTTATTTATCAATTAAAATTAAGTTTTAAAAGCCCTATGAGGAAGAATACCAGAAATGGAGCCCTTTATATTCCATATCTATAGTTAGTCAGGAGGAACTAGAAGCTGTCTTGGAAGGAGAAGAGCTGAACTCTTAAAATTGCCTCCCCTCATGAAAGTGATTATTCATGTTATATTATTGTATCAATGTCTTAACTAATAACTGGGTTGAATATAACAGTTTGTATCATATTTTCTTTCTCTCAGATATATAAACTTTGTTCCAGTGTATTCTGGGATTAAATATTAGAAAAAAAATCTCTTAGGCCAGACTGTATTTACCCCCTGTAGAAAACTTGTTGTTTTTTTTAACTTACAATTTTTTTTATTAGTTGCTCAAAACATTACAATGATCTTGACATATCATACATTTAATTCAAATGGGGTATGAATTCTTATTTTTCCACCTGTACAGATTGCAGGATCACATTGGTTATACAGCCACGTTTATACATACAGCCATACTAGTGTCTGTTGTATTCTTGTTTTAGTCTCACAGAATTCCCTAGAGAAGTTTAATTTATCTTTGAAGTTCAATTATTTAACCAGCATATATTTTGGTGTTGATTGTTCTTGGCTTGTCAGCTTTCCCTAAATCTGAGATTCAGTTTGTGGAAATATTCTGCACTGTATCTTTAAGTACTTTTTTGTTGTTGTTCAAATTTTTAGATTTTTCTAGTTGAAATCACAATTATCTTAATGTATTATTTTTGTCCTTCAAATATATCATCATTTTTATGATTGCTTTTTTCTTCTGTATTTATTGTCATTATCTCAAGTCAATAATTCAAATGCCAGATAAGACTATTTTGCCCCTTTTAGGTTCTGATATATTGATTCTGTATCAGTGTGTTTTGAATATTCATTTGCAATTGTTCCTAATTTATGTCCTTTGATCTACAGCTTGCTTGTCTATTCCTTTGTTTTGCTTTATCTTCTTGTCCTTGAGCTCTTAGATCCTAAGATTTCCATGACATAAGCCATTCATGAACAGGCTGCTTTAGTTTCTTGGGTTGTGTTTTCTTCCACACTGGATACTTGACATCATATTCATAATATGTTGCTTTTTTTCTTCCCTCTCTTCTGTTTTCCTCCCTTCCTTCCTCCCCTCCTTCCTTCCTCCTTCCTCTTTAGTATATTAGCATTGTTGCAATCTGATTTCTTTTCTCCTTGCTTATAGTCAATCTGCATAGTTCTCTTTTTATTTGCTTTTTTATTTATTCTACTACAAAGTGGTGTATTATCTTTGATGCCCTTTATCTGGGACCAGTTTGTCTGCCCTCTTCCACAATACACTTTGAAGAATGAGATATGTTATTAATTCAATTTTTAACATCATGAAGTGTTGGGTGGGGAGAGGACCAGTGTTCACAGGGATTAGGATGCCATTTCTGAGGGATCTGGATGTGACTCTGCTTTAGTGGCCCTCTACAGTCCTGTTCCAACTGCCCTCTGTATACCACTCCCTAGGTTTTAGATTATTTCCCAACTCTGTAGAGTGTCCTAGAGCAAAGCAGCACTGGTTGCCTCTACAACTTTGCTCAGGTCCCTTACTTATATGTAGAGTCTATAGAGTTTTCCATTGATGTTTTAGGGGGTTGCCTCTAGTTCTTTCATTATCTTCTTTTTAAATTAAAGACCATCAGCGACCAGTTTCAACCTTTCTTCCATATTATTCTTCTGGTTAGAACCAAACTATAACTTTCTGTTTCTTTCATTAAACATCACTTTTTAAGTTTCTAATAAAACATTGCTCTCTTTTCCTTTTTTTATCATTGTTGCTAATGAGCACTTTTTAGCAGTTTAATACTTTAATTATTACTGTTCATTTTCTTTGTTACTGACAAGGGAAATTCTGTACCAGCTTAATTTCTCTGTATTTTCTTCTTTCCCTGGTCTTTAAAATCTGGACTCAATCCCCAAATTATTGCTTCTCAATCCCATAAAGAAAGTTTCCTTAATAACCAAACTCCTCCATTTCTTTTCTTTCATTTTCAAATGACATCAAATTACAAAGTTTCATGAAATTTTTCTAGGCCAAGTTTGTGTGTGTGTGTGTGTGTTTTGTTTTGGCTTTGCTTTTTTGTTTTTGTGAAAGATAGCAAATCATGTTATTTTTCTAAACAGTCTCAAAAGATTTGGGCATGATATTGTTCTACTTTCTTTATTAACTTTTTATTTTAGAAGAGTCTTAGAATATAATTTTAACAAAAAAAACTCAATGATAATATAAAAAGTGCTTATACTGTTAATATCTTACATTATTCATACATTTCATCACCATAAAAAACTAAATATTGGTGTATTACCATTTACTGAACTCATATTTTGGTTTTCCTCATTTTCCACTGAGATATATATATATTTACATATTTATTTATTTTTTCTATTCAGGATACATCCAGGATATTACATTTATCACTTATGTCTTCTCAGTCTCTTTGGTCTGCAAGTTTTTATGATTTTGTTTGCTTTTGATGACCTTGATAGTTTTGAAGACAGTAATTTATAGCATGTTCCTCAATTTTGGTTAATCTGATCATTTTAGAGTGACTAGACTGGAATTATGGATTTGTGGGAATAATACCACAAAAGTGAAAAGTTCTTTTCATTACATCGTATCAGGGGTAGTATTATGGGCTCACATGCGTTCCCCCAAATTTGTACATTGGTGCCCTAACTTGAGTCCCTGAGAATGTGACTGTGTTTGGAGGTAGGTCCTTGAAAAAGGTGACTGTGGAAACATAAAGTCAGGAATATGGCTCTACTCCAATATGCCTGGAGTTCTTACAGGAAGAGAGGGTGGGATTCAGATAACACAGACTGAACCAGTGAGAAAGGGGCAAACCAAAGCAAGGTTTCCAAAGGAACCAACCCTACCAGAATCTTGATCTTGAACTTCCAGATCCAGATTGTGAGGAAATAAATGTCTGTGGTTTAACCCTCCCAGACCAAACCTCAGCAGGCTAATCAATACAGGTCCATTCTATCAACATGACTGAATCCTTGGTGGCATCAGCTTTGATTTCCTAGCCCAGGTGGTTTTTGCCAGGTTTCTTCACTGTAGTTTCCAACTTCCTCCCTTTCTTTCTCTGTTCTTTAGGAGTAAGTTGATAAAGGCAGCCCACATAGGAAGGTCTTGAGATTGTGTTCTAGGAGGGTTGAATTTACCTCCTGGATAGTAAGTATCTACAGAAATCATTTGTAAGTTCTTCTGTAAGGCCAGTTCTCCACTTACTCCATTCATTTATTTATTCAATTGTTAATTTAAACCAACACAGACTCATGTATATTTATTTTATTTTTTGGCTATAATCCAAAGATGGCTATAATACATCTTCCTGATGTAAAAGACAAACTTCTTTGGTATATTCTGTCTCCATTTCTTATGCACTAGAAAAATGTTTCCCTAACTAATGTGTTCAGTGAACACAGTTCTATGATAGGGTACAACTTCATGGTCAAATATCTGGAAGCATGGCTTCTGGAAATTCACATTTTACACTGACAAATGACAATTATCTCAAAATGCTTTGCAGTAAAGAAATCTGGTCAATCTGATTTAATGCAGATTTCCAATTTTATTTGACCATAAATGCTATCTTTTTAGACATGTGAATTGATGTTGAATAAAAATTGTGCTCCTTGGAATTCACTTGGGTCAGCTCAAACATAATGTCTTGACTTGGAAGCTACCTGCAGCTATACTGTACAGCAGTTCAAAGAAGTATTTTCTTCTAAATGCACTAAGGCCACAATAAAAATAATCATTTTGAGATACCCTGTGGTTGAATGGTCTTTTCATTGGGGTGCTGGATCTCTTTCTTTCATTTCCATGAGTACCAAACGCCTCCAGTTCTGCCGAACTCAGGCTAAGTGTGGGTACCTTATTCAATAGTAGTACATTTTGGATAGAGAATATTGTTCTCTTATGTTTCCCTGAGCAAATGTGCAGTAACCCAGGCCATTTCTCTACAGTTTGACAGCATGAATTGCAAGTTCTGTTTTTCTCACACATCTCTAAAAGATGTGCTCTGAAAGTACACACTAGCCATTAAGTAAATGATGGATAATTTCTATGAATTTGCTGAAGTTAGGACCAATAAATTCAAAAAAAATTATCAGTAAAAATGTAACTGATTAGAACAAACAATCACTTAGATTTCTCTGTAATGTTAGACTTGGATGAGTCATATATAGAAGACAACAAAATAAATTGATATTAGAAACAATCAGCTTCAGAAAATTTACTTTCAATTCATGTACAGATTGATTTCTAGAATATTTTATGTATGATAGTGACATAAAATTAGAATAGAATCATTTTAATTAGTGATAATAAACATTTCTTAAATGATTGCTATGGGTCAAATAGTACCTGAGCAATGTACATTTAATATTTAATTCTCACAATGAATATATGAGGTTATATGCTTTTGTTGTATTAATTTTACCACTTTGAGAAATTAAAGGATGGCAGTATAAAGTAATTAGCTCAACATGACACATCTTGTAAGATTCGACCCCAGTTGTCCTGACATGAAGATACATGGTCCATTAGAAGTTTTGGTTTTTCTAGTTTAATCAAAACATAAAACAACTAGAAATAATGTACAATGCCATTTTGCAAGTGGTATATTGCAAAACACAGTGCACATAATTTCCAGTTTAGAATACATAGGGTGGGTCCCTGTGACTGGCATTTGTTACAGGCATAGCCTGTGTTCCCCACTCTCATGATCCTATCATGTATAGCTCATAGACAACACGTTGAGAAACATTTGTGAAGTAATATAGAGACTAAAAGATTTCTTAATGCATCTGGCAAATATCCTAAGACTTAAAAGATTTCAGTAAAATGTTTACACAACTTGCAAGCAAAGAAATAGGTCCACTTCTGCTGGCTTTAGTTTTTCCTCAGGACTTGCTGTCTCACTTTATCTACTGTTTTAAATACATATTTGTTTAATACAGTAGCATACATTACATGATTTGTACTTCCTGCTTTTGTAGCTAGACACCTTTATGAGTGTAAAACGTTTAGAATATTAATTTATATTAGACTACTTGGGTAACCATAGCAAGAAGAGCAAAAATTTATCATTAACTATTTAATAGAGAAAAGAAGGCAAGAAAATATAGTAAAACGAATGTAAAATAGGTGAACAAAGTAGAAAACAACTAGTAAAATTGTAAATATAAGCCTAAATTTACCACAATTATTTTAAATGTAAATTGAATACATCATCCCGGTAAGGCTTAGATTGTGAGAATCCAACTATCTGGTGTCAACAAGAATGCACCTTACACTGGACATCGTGGTGCATGTTTGTAATCCCAGTGCCTCAGGAGGTTGAGGCAGGTGGATCCTGAGTTCAAAGTCAGCCTCAGCAATTTAGCGAGGCCCTAAGCAACTCACCAAGACTCTGTCTCTAAATAAAATATTTTTAAAAGGGGTGGGGAAGTGGCTCCGTAGGTAAGCATCCCTGGGTTCAATCACTGGTACCAAAAAAGAAAAAAAAAAAAAAGACAGAAAAGAGGAAAACGAAAGGATACAGAAAGATAAACACGCATATAGTCATGAAAATAAATCTGTCTTAGCTGTATTGATATTAGCAAATGTAGACTATGACTATATATGTTATCAGCCAAAGGGAAACACATTTAAAAAGGATAAACATGTCAGAATCCTATAAAAATAAATCCCAAATCTGTATCTGTCAATAATGTACCTACAAAATATATGCATATTAAAAAAATATATATATATATATATATATATATATATATATATATATATATAAACTTAAAGAAATGTGCAATCATAATAACATATTTCTGAAATTGACAAACTGTCATAATAAAAAATTTAACATCCATACAGAGGAGTGACTTTTAAAAATGAGCAAAAAGTCTCAAAAGATAAGAAATTTCTTAGAAACACAATTAACAAATGACTGAATAAATATATGAGAAATATTTCACCACACAATTATGGAATTCACATTCTTTCAAATGCAGATAGAAAATTTGAACATGAATGAGATACTGGGTCATGCTGAAAATATTAATAAATTTCAAAGGCTTGAAATTGCTCTTAGGTTTTTTTTTTCCTAACTTAAGTAAAATTTAATTTAAAAATCAGTAACTAAAAGATAATTAGGGCACTTTAAACTGCATGGAAATTATATACCTTTAAAATCCAGGGATCAAACAAGAAATTCAATAGAGATTAGAAAAGAGCTTAAATTGAATTATAACTGGAGATAATATAAGACAAATAAATAATAGCAGAAGAAAAATAATAATACAGATGTGAAATGAAATTCTTGATAGAAGACTAATAATTTCACACTTTGATTCAAGTGGGTTATGAACTCCAATTTTTACCCCATATACAGATTGATATACCAAGAAACATGTAATGTTTTGAACAACCAACAATAAAAAATTTAAAAAAAATAATAAAATAAAATATTAAACATTATCTATTGATAAAATTGCTTTAAAACATTAAACATTACCTTTTTAAAGTAACATTAAACATTTTTCTTTGATTAAAAAAAGACTAATAATAATGGAGAAAATAAGCAATGTTATTTTTCTGAGCAACTACTTTACGAGATTAATGATGGCTACAAATTCACCACCACGCCTTTTATAGAGAGGAGCAGTTTATGTCTTTTGCCCATATATCTGTTCAGGTCTGTGATTAGTTTGAACAAAATATGACAGACATATTCTAGTTCCCAGATCCAGCTTTAAGAAACTGTCTCTGGAAATCCTCATTTGGAGCCTGAGATTCCAGAAAAGACATTCTGTTTTCATGGGAGTGTTTCAATTGGTTGTTTCAACAGTTTATCCCTGTCAATATATCTGCTATGCCAATGAAGCCAATACATATCCTTCCAGCTAAAGAAAACCAGCAGTCAGCTCAATACCTTGACTCTCCAAGTACCTCAGTCAATACCTTGGAGAGCAAAATAATTATCCAGCTGAGCCCTATCCCAATTATCATCCACCAAATCATGAGACAGAACAAAAACAGTTACAATTTTTGTATTGCTTGGTTTTGGAGTATTTGTTACAGAGCAATAGATAACCAGACCAGATTTTGTAATTTTTTATTTCTATTTTTTTTTAACTTTTAATGTTGACTTAATTTAAAACTTCTAAAAATATAGTAAGAAAAGCACATAACATTCCCATGTACACTGCACACAGACCTCCCAAATGATGTTTTACCTCATTGGCTTTATTTTCTCTCCTATTATAAAATAAAGATAACTGCAGCATACCTATTGAAATCAAGAAAATATTATATAATACTACTTTATATTAAGAATACTATACTCAGATTTTGTTTAGATGTCATTAATTGTCCAACCAAGGGTTTTATAACAATTCAGCAAATGGTAAGTTTTTGTTTTTGTTTTTGTTTTTGTATTCAGTTGTTTTTAATTTCTTTAAAACTTGGACAGTTCCTGTCTTTGTCTTTCATTATATAATGACTTTTAAGAGTCTAAGACGTTTATGTTTTTAACTAATATTCCTCAATGTTTATCAGCTGTTTCCTGATAAATGATTTGGATTATAATTTTTAAAAAAAAATAACACATGCCAGGTCTGGTGATACACACCTGTAAACTCACACCTGCCCTAGACTCAGGAGACTTAGGAAGGAGGATTCTCAGCAACTTAATGAGACCCTGTCTCAAAATAAAATACAAAAAGCACTGAAGATATAGCACAGTAAAGAAGCACCCTTTGGTTCAATCCAGAATACCAGAAAAAAAAAAAAAGGAGAAGAGAAACATAGGAGTAACATGTTCTTTCCAGCATATCACTTGATGTTTTTTGTCCTATTGTTAATGATGCTGATTTTGATCTGGCAGGTTTATCCTGTTTCAAGTTACTATCTTTTATTTTGTAATTAATGAACATATTGTGGTAAGATACTTTGAAGTTAGGTAAATGTCTTGCTCCTAATTGAACTTTCACTCACTTGTGTTAATACCCATTGTGCTATAGACTGTTTGGGTCCCAGTGAAAGTCATGTTAAAATGATAACCCCCATGTGTTGGTATTAGAAGGTGGGGACTTTGTAGGTGATTGTAGTCTGAGGTGGCATTCTAATGAACCATTCATTGGCCTTATAAAAGAGCTTCTGAATACCTCCATCAGCCCTTCTACCATTTGAGGAAACAACAAGAAAACAGCCAACTATGAACCAATTAGCCAGCCCGCATCAGACTTCAAATCTGCCAGCACCTTGACTTTGGACTTCTCTCCCTCCTCTGAGAGGTAAATTTCTATTGGTTATAAACCTAACTCATGGTTTTCTGTTATAGCAACCCAAATAGATAATTGGTGAGTTTTGCCAAACTCCACTATCATTTTGAAGGTTGCATGATGATTTTTAAATTCTCTCATTCTTTCTACACTTAATGGCTACATTCTACTGTAAGAAAGAGCATATCTTCTTAATTAATTGATTTATTGATATTAGTATAGACTCATGCATTCTTATTTAATGAATTGTAACTTGGTTTGGTCATTATTTTTGGTGCTCAACTTACCCCAGATTTAACTAGACAGGGGCTCTTTCAAGATCTAGTGATATTTTCACATGTCCCATCATTATTTGTATTTACTGTCTTGTACTACAAGATGTTTCACTCACAGACTTTGAAGTTTGCAGCATAGAATTCCTTGGATTTTGATGTGGCCTATTTATGGTGTCCTATTTCTGACATTTTATCTGCATGGACATCAAAATGCTTGCTAAACTTTATCTCTACCAGATTCTTGAACATTCTGTATGTTTCTAAAAGCCTTGATTGGATATGCCCTATCTCATCTATTTTTATACATGTCAGATATTATCTTTGCTTTCTTTAACCTATCCTTCTATGGCAGGCTGTGCAGTGCTGTACCCTGTGGGCTTTCAATAAATATTTGTTGACTTATGTTTCATGCACAGAAAAGCTGGGGAAGAACAAGCTAAAAGAAATTAACCTTACATTTATAATTTTTAGTACCACAAGAAACTGCAGGACACATTTTGGATGAGGATATTCAGATCCTTAATTTTCAAAGTAATCTAATTGTTATCAGAACACCTATAGTGAGAAAAATGTGCTTTAACTTGCTGAACAGATGACTAATGTGGCCAAAAAGTAGTTAACATTGAAATACAGCTTAATTGGGTGTTTTCTGTTTTTATTTTTAAGGTGTTTAAAAATATCCCTGTAATTTATTAAAGCATGGTTCTAAGTTTAGATCTCACTCCTATTCCTTTTCCCTTCTGTTCATCCTTTGGTACTCTATCTTCTTATCAACCCTATTTTGTTCTGTCTTCTTTGGCTCAAAATTGGCCAGAATTTAGTGAGTAATGGGATTTAATCCTAGGCAATGGAAGGAAAACCAAAAAGATGAGAAGCAAAATGCAAAAGATGGTAGAGAAATGTTCGGAGGGTTAGAAGCAAATCCCTGGAGGACATCATTGCTACTTAGCAAAGTCAGATGCACTGCTGTATTGCTGCAAGGGATAAGAGGAAGTTAAGGCTTCAACACTATGGAAAGCCTGGTATGAGCAGGCATGTAAAGATAATTGTATTAGATTGTTTTGTTGCTTTATAATATTCTTCTTACTAAGAGAAAATTCCTTGCATATATCACACTACTTGGTCTTCAACACAAAGCAAGGTCATTTAATGTGAAGAGCACAGATACTGGAATCCGTAGGAGTTGCTATTTCCACTTATTAGCTTTCAGACCTTGAGAAAGATTACGAACATCACTTTTATTATATTAAAATGGGGATATCAATACCTATTTTGATCTGTTGTTGTAAGACATACAGACTGGGTGTGCATGAAGCTTATAGTACCTATTTCAAAGTAGATGCTTAACACATGTTGCTACTATACAGATCTCAGAACCCTATGCTGTTAAGAATCCACCTGAAGTTATTATTTAAAAATAAAATAAGGCATACAGTTCCTAAAGCCTTTTGTGGAGATTGTGATTAAGTCTGGGAATAGAGCTGATAATATCTTTTCTTTTATAAAATTGCTTTTATTGACTACCGTGGGTAATTCTTAAAAATGTGAAAACCTATAACACAGCATCCAATACAACTTAATTCTGTTAGGAAGGGAGGTCCCCAGAACCACTGAGACCAAACCTATATGATCATGGGTTCTATCTGCTTCTAACACATTTTTCTCTATGCTCTAATATCATTCTTATCTTGCCGCAGTCCGGCTGCAGCAAAATAACCGGGGGGGGGTGGGGGTGTATAAGAGGTAAGTGAGCTAGTGAGCTAATGC
>NW_026000142.1:8923239-8934238 GCF_001458135.2 Marmota marmota marmota
CCAGGGGGGGGGGGGGGTGGTGACGAACAACTTGTGTACATTGATACAGCAGGAGTGGGAGCCGTTTATTGTAGGACAGGAGGGATATATATATACATTACACACAGCTTATCTTGATTAACATAAACTAGATACAGCAGTCAACCAATAAGGAATCTCCACACTGAATGGCTCGCTGGTGTTACTTCACACACCACTCCCTCTGGCAAAATGCCAGGCGCCATCCTGACTTGTTTACAGACCCTAACATTATCTTGCAACCCACTTTACACATACAAACCTTTAAAAACAGAATTTATCTATTTTTAACTTGGCCTGTATGTTTATTTTTCACCTTTCAAAAATGCAAGATGCTGTTCTTCACTGTTTCCATTTTCAGGTACAAGCCCTCCATCTGTTCCATTTTTTAGTAGAAAAGGTGGGGGGGAGCATCTTTAGTTGCTTCTTTATCTCTTCCTAACTGATTTTCTAACTCCAGTCTTGCTCATCTCTCAATTGCAAAGTAATCCTTCTAAAATATAGATCTCCTTGGAAATCTTTAGTGTTCTCTTATAATCTTCAGAATAAAATTAAACTTTTCATGGAAGCATTTGGTGAGTTGATCTTATTCTTTTCACTCTACAGGTTCTCCTCCTGCATTCTTCCTTTCTTACCTTTCTCTCCACATCTCTTGTCACTTCTCAAAATGCTTTATAGTCTCAAACCTTCTAGACTCTGCAGTTATTGTCTGCTAATAGTTTGTATCACTCTAAAATTCATATGTTGAAATCCTAAACTCCAAGGTGAGGCCATTGAGAGATGGGGCCTTTGGTAGATGATTGGATTCAAGTATAGAGCCCTTGTGAATGGGAATAGTGCCCTAATAGAGGTCCTAGAAAGCTTCCTTGTTCATCCTGCCAAGTGAGGACACAGCAAGAAGGTGCTGTGAGGAAAGGGTTCCTACCAGACACTGAATCTGAAGGCGACATGTTTGTGGAAGCCCTGGCCTCCAAAATCTGAGAAATAAATATTTGCTTATAAGCTATGCAGCTTATGACATTTTTAAATAGCAGTGTGCATGGCTAAATCCCTGTGTTTTCATCTTTGTTGTTGTTTGTTATTACTTCAATCACCTCCTCCTGGGCGGTGCAGAGCCTCCTTCAAGAATTTGAACAAAACTTGCATCTTCCTGGAAATTTTTCTGAGTCTTTTTTTTTTCAGTTGTAGATGGACTCAATACCTTTATTTATTTATTTTTATGTGGTGCTGAGGATTGAACCCAGTGCCTCACTTATGTGAGGCATATGCTTTACCACTGAGCCACAACCCCAGCCCTTCCGAGTCCTCTTTACTCATATTTACAAACCTTTCTATGATCTCTGTCTCTCTTTTTTTAACCATAGCTCTGATCATCTATATCCTGAGCATCAATTTTCTAGTTTATCTTCTTCCAAACTGGGAAAAACTTGAGGTAAAGAATTATATCTTAATCATCTTTATTTTCTCAGTTGATGGAGAAATTTCTGGCATAAGGAAGGCATTCTCTAAGTACTTGCTGATGAATGAACAAGGAGAAAAAGTACTGTTTCTTATATGAACATACACTTCACACTTAACAACTAGGCATAGTAATATTTATGATGATTAATTCCTTATCCTAACTACAATTACACAGTTTTATCCTAATTTCAGACACATTCTGAAAGTGGTGTAGGATATTTCCCAGGGGATGTAATTAAGAGTAAAGAATATCTTTAAAATATTCCATAAAAAATAGGTTATTATCACTCTCATCCACGTAAATTTTGGAAATAAGTGGAAATGTTTCAGAGATTATTCCTAGCTCTATTCTAGCAGATGTAGGGAGGACAGCCTGGATTTCATCTGCCCCACTTAGTGCTTTACTTCATGGATCATTCGATCACAAGTGACAACTTGCAGTTAATTATTTCTGCCTGTCACTAATGTGAGGAGACAGACTCTGTCAGTAAAAACTGGCTCTGGGGAAATGATTCAGAAAGCAAATATCATAACTTTTTATATAAGTATCCAGGCAGTGTGCTTTTATTGATTTTTACTGATGAACAAAATTGCTAATTTGTATAGTCATTGTCCTTTGTATGTAATGAGAACAATCTGTAGAACCTGGTGATTTGCATGTCATTTCCTTGAGGAAAATATCTCAACAAAATAACAAAGTGGTGGTGAATTTGCAATGTATTGCTTAAAGTCATTTTCAGGAAAGTCTTTTTTTTTCATTCCCTTTAACTTTTTTATGTTTCTACATTTTTATTGGCACATTGTAATTGTACACAATGCTGAGATTTGTTGTAATATATTTGTATATTCAACACAATATAATGATACAAATTGGCCAGTACCACGTCCCAGTACCTCTCCCCTCCCTCTGGGCCTCCCATCCCCTGTTCCCTTTATTCTACTAATGTTGAAATGTAATTTATCCTCTAGAAGCAAACAGGAGTTTCATTAGACAGTATTCATCATACCATGGACTTCAGCATAGCAAGTCTTTTGATCTATTCAAAAAGGCCTACACTAGAGTGCATCATAATTACACACAACCTCACTTATTGCATGAATCCATTTTATAGACAAGTATTTTTTGAGAAGACTTTCATTTAGTAGAATGTGTTTCCTCATGAGAGTAGGGACAGAATCTGTCTCATTTTCTAATGTCGTAAGAGTGCTATAGTGCTAAGGTAGCATGCATGTGCATGCACGCAAACATACACAGACACACACAAACACACACACATTAATTGGAGAAAAAATGAATTCAATCTATGATGGCTAGTGTCAAGGATAAAGAAGAACAATTAAAACATTTATTAGTGTTCTCTGTGTAAATTTCAACTAAAGATAATAACTAAAATATTAATGGAACATGTTATGAATTAATAATGGAATAACAATGTCAATGATTATTAATGATCATCAAAAACTAACAAGTTTACATTGCACAAAAGTTTGTGCATTGGAGTTTTATATTAGATTGTTAAGATTAGAAAACACTCTCCCAGGTACTTCTTATTAAGATAAAAACCTTACTTTTTAATTTTATTTCTTGTGCATATGTACCCAGAAATTGGAGTGCTGAATCATATGGTAGTTCTATTTTTAATTTTTTGAAGAGCTTCCATACTGTTTGCCTTAATGGCTTCACTAATTAACATTTCTACCAATACTGTTCCAGGACACCCTTTTCTTTGCATTCTTATCTCAACAACTCTTGTTATCCAGTATCTGTTTTAATAGGTGATTTTTCATTATAGTTTTGATTTTTCATTATAGTTTTGTTTCTCCCATGATTTGTGACATTGAGCACTTTTTCATATACATGTTGGGCCATTTTGTTTTCTTGGGAAAAATGTTATTTTGGATCATTGCCCATTTTTTAATTCAGGATATTCACAATAGCCAAGATATAGAATCAACCTGTTTCTGTTTTTAATGGATGAATGGATATATTGGATATTAAGCCCTTTTTTATTTGCTGTTGTTGTTGTCCTAGGGACTGAACTCAAGACCTCAAGCATGCCCTTTACTAATGATTCATATCCTCAGCTTGGATAGTAACTCAATATAGTTTGCAAATACTGACTCCCATCTCGTGGGGTTGCCTTTTCATTGTTTAATCATTTCCTTCGCTGTACAGGAAATACATTTTTAATTTTTATACTCCTTTTGGTTTATTTTGCTTTGGTTGCCTGTGCTTTTGGTGTCATGTCCAAAAATCATGGTCCAATATCATGGAGTTCCCTTCCTATATTTTCTTCTAAGAGTGCTATAATTTCAGTTTTAGTTTTTAAATATGTAATCCACTTTGAGTTTTATGTATATTCCTAAGGAAATAAAAGTATTATCTCAAAGAGGTATGTTTATTATTCACGATAGCCAAGATATAGAATCAACCTAAGAATCTGTCATTAATAAATGAATGGAGAAAGAAACATGATGTATATAGACAATTGCCACAGTCTGGCTGGGCACAAATGCTGCAGTCTGGCTGGGCACACAATCACGAGCCACCACACAGCTTGTAGATTCAAACAGCAACTCTTTATTCCCGAACTCACACCAGCCGTCTACAATCACGTTCTGGGGAAATCCACGTTCTCTGCCCAAAATCCACGTTCTCTGGGCTTCTGTCTCCCAAAATATATTCTGAATCCCGTGAGAACTCAAGGGGAACTCAGGCAGCAGGATACGCCCTATTCCCAGCAGGAATAATCTTAAACCTTAAACCTGGAACCTAAACTGGGAACGCCCTAAACACGATTATCTTAAACCGGGAACACCCTAATCCACCTTGGTCCTTGAGCAAGGTCACCTACATTCAATGTCACTGCAACATGGGGTATGCTGGCAAGGAAATTGTCATACCTACTTGGCTAATGGCTCCCAGCAGATAATGGAATATTATTCAGTCTTTAAAAAATAAAGAAGAAAAGCCTGCTATGTGCAGCAACTTGAATAAATCTGGAAGATATTATACCTAGTGAAATAAGTCAGACTCAGGAAAACAATACTGGATGGTGTCACTTAAAATTGGAAGGTTAAATTTCTTTTTTAATACACAAAACAAAAAAGAGAAGTGCTTGGCAGGACCTGGTAAGGGGACAGGTTGGAGGAAATGAAAAGATGTTGGTCAAAGGGCATGAACTTTCAGTTATATGACAAGTAAGTTCTGCAGATATAACAGTGTACCACTTGGTTCTTATAGTTAATAATAATGTACTGTATTGAAACTTATAAAAGAATAGAATTTAAGCATTTCTCACCATAAAAAAAGGTAACTATGTAAAGTGACAAATATGTTAATTAGCTTGATTGTTGAAATCATTTCACAATGTATAATACATCAAAACATAACATTGTACACTTTCAATATATACTACCTATTTTTTATTTGTCAATTATACCTCATTAAAGCAGACAAAAGAGCTCGATTTAGACACATGCAATTTAGCTTTTTAATGAAAAGAAGGATTAATTTATTTGTTCCTCTCTTCGGGGGCTAGTCAACACAGCCTGCAGTTCAAAAAAAAGGAAAAATATGCTTTACATAAAGAGCTATCAACTGATAAGATCATTTCCTTACTAATTCCAAAAGACATTTTTAATTGAATAGCTTGGGTGACTTAAGACCTTTTCTTTCCCACACAAGTAGATCAGCTTTAACATTTCGAATATCCAACTTTTCCAAGCTTGTTAGGCTGCAGTGGTCCCTCATCACTGTTGGCATTGTCAGGGATTGGACAGAAGTCCAGCAAAGCTGCACGGTAATTAGGCAAAGGCATGAGTGTCCTTCTTACAGTTTCTGCACACACAGCTGTAGCAGTGTCACCAGCTCCCTCAGGAACACAGAGGGCAGGAGTGAGGCATTGTACATCTTAAATGTTAACACTTTCAACACCCTTTAAGATGACATGAAGGGACTGGATGTTCATTTCCCCCCAATTTCATTTCATCCATAATCACTCTCATCAGCAGTGTGCACTGAGGAGGCTGTCATAGTCTAGATTCACAAAGTAAAGGGTATTCTTTGTTCATTCTTAAATTAAGGCTTTTTCACTCATATATTCGGAAAGAAAAAAACAAAATCTAAAATTTTATTATAGTCGAAGGCTGAATAGTACTTATTAATCAGAACTTTCAGAACTGAAAAGAATAAAATCCAATCTCAAACTAGATTCAGGTAAAAGAGGGATATTGCTTCACCTGATAAAATTATGAACAGGGCAACAAAGAAATTGTTTCCAGCCCGAGGGAATGACTGGAACAAGGAGTTTCATATCTCAGATATGTGCTCTCAAGATCTCTTTCTTTCCTAGGTCTCCCTGCCTCTCTTTCATTTTCAGTTTTAAATCAGTATACTCCCTAAAGTAAAGGATGTGCCCACTGGGAGCTAGGGACCGACTTCATATAGCTTTGCAACCGGAGGGGACAGATTCTATCCCAGTTCCACTTGGGAAATAATCAAAGGAAAAAGGAAAGAGCAAAAGAACAAGGGTAGTCTCAAACTAGTCACAAAAAAACCTTGGACTACAGCAAATATTGACAAATACGAAAATAAATGTTAAAATCATGCTTCTATTCCAAGGGATAATCTTTTGCCAACTTACAGTCCCATGTGCTACAAGTCAGCCTTAAGGAAATTATTTGCAAAATGCACAGAAAGACACTCACTTTCCTTAATTTAATAAAAATTAATGACTTCATGAAGGAACAATATATTATTTTTTAAAAAAATTAATAAAGAGATAATAATGTGAAAAAAGAGTTCCTATAAATTTGCTCAAAGTTGGAAAACTGCTAGAGAGTTTAATTATTGGGACCAATCTCAGGTCTCCCTCCTTGGCCCTTCTCTGTCATACACACCTGTTCTTCATTCTTCAGTCTATGGAGAAGCATTAGCAAGTTCCAGGGATGCAGAGGCCTAATGGTAGAGAAAAATAAGTAATATTAATCACGTGGAAGCCTAATAAACAAATAAAATCAGAAAAAAAAAAACTGAGAATGGCAGAAAAGTCCTGAGAGATTCTGAAATTTCATCGTCCCAGATTCTCCACTAATCATTAAGCATTACATACTCAGGGACAAAATGTGACCGGACAGATAATTGATTCATAGCTATCTTATTGCTTTAAAAAAATCTCTCTTCAGGTTTGGGAATATTTTTATCTGGTCAGTTTTAACCTTCCCATGTTCTTTCCCTTAAAGAGATTATAAAGATAATAAATAGAAAATTAATGTAGATATCTTTGATAATTGATGAATAGCCTGGATCATTGTAGATAATCCTTTTATCTAAGCAGAAGATGGGATTCCTGCAAGATAAACACCCAGAATCTTTCTCAGGTCATCTTTTAACTAGGTTCCCATGGTCATGGACATTCAGGTATCTGTTTATTATGCTGATTTAATTTCCTTTGATTCTCTCTCTCTCTCTCTCTAAATATGAATATATTTAGAGAGAGAGAGAGACACACACAGGCACATGCACACACAAATAGGAGTGTGATAATTGGATCATAGTGTAGATCTATTTTTAGTTTCTAGAACAAATTTCACAAGGCTTTTCCATAATGACTGTACTAGTTTACATTCCCATGAACATTGTATAAGAGTTCAATTTTCTTGCCAGCATTTGTTTGGTTGGTTTTTGTCTTTTTTATAGTAGCCATTCAAACTGGAGTGAGAAGATATCTCATTGTAGTTTTGAATTGCATTTTCCTGATAGCAAACCTTTTCATATATTTGTGTATTTATTTTCCCATTTAGAAAATGAGTTTTTTCTTTTGCTTTTTCTCTCTCCACATTTTTTATTGGTGCATTATAGTTGTATATAAAGGTGTAATTTCTTCTTATGTATTCATACATGCATGCAGTAGAACAATATAATTTGGCCAATATCACTCCTCAGCACTTCCTTCCTCCCTCCTTGCCCTCCCACTCCCTGGTACCTTACCTCTACTGATCTTCCCTTAGTTTTCATGAGATCTCCACCTATCCACCTTTTCTTTTCTTTTCTCCTTTCTAGCTCCCACATATGAGAAAAAAAACATAGGACCCTTCACCTTCAGTGTTTGGCCTATTTTGCTTAACAATGATCTCAAGTAACATCCATTTTCCTGCAAATGTCATAGTTTCATTTTTCTTTGTAGCTGAATAAAACTCCATTGTGTTTATATATACCACATTTTATATGTTCATTCATCTATTGATGGACAATTAGGCTGGTTTCCTAGTTTGGCTGTTGTTAGTTGTACTGCTATAAACATGGATATACATGTATCACTACAGTATGATGACTTTAATTCTTTAGAATAAATACCTAGGAGTGATATAACTGGGTCACTCCATACTGATCTCCATATTGCTTGTACTAATTTATAGTTCTACCAACAGTATATAAGTGTTTCTTTTCCTCCATAACCTCTCTGGCATGTATTATTGTTTGTATTCTTGGTGGCTACCATTCTGGCAGGTGGGAGATGAAATCTCAGTATAGTTTAAGTTTTCATTTCCCTAATTGCTAAGATGTTTAACATTTTTTTCATATATTTGTTGGCCATTTGTATTTCTTCTTTTGAGAAGTGTTTTTTAATCATTTGCCCATATATTAATTGGGTTATTTGATCTTTAGGTGTTAATCTTTTTGAGTTCTTTTCATATTCTGGATATTATTCCTCTGTCAGAAGAGTAGCTAACAAAGATTTTCTCCCATTATGTAAGTTCTCTCTTTACATTCCTAATTGTTTCCTTTGCTGTGCAGAAGATTTTTAATTTGATGCCATCCTATTTACTAACACTTGGCATTATTTCCTGACCTTTAGGGGTCCTATTGAGTAAGTCATTGCCTAAGCTTATATGCTGGAGTACTGATCCAATATCATATACTTGTTGACCATTTGTATGGCTCCTTTTAAGAAATATGTATATAGATTATTTGCCCACTTTTATATTGAACTACTAGAGTTTTATGTTGCTGTCCTTGTTGTTAATATTAAGTTTTTTGAATTATATATCCTGGATACTAATCCTTTATCAGATGAATGATTTGCAAGTATTTTCTCCCATCTTGTTTCTTTACTCTGTTTCTTGTCTCTTTTGCTGTGCAGAAATTGCTTATTTTTATATAATCCCATTTTTCTACCTTTGTTTAGTTTTCTGTGCCTTGGGAATTTTAATTTTTCTGCTTGGGGGAGTATTTGACAAAGAATGCCAGCTGTCCCCAGTATACGCTTTCCTTCTTCAGATGAGAATAGACTCAAATATTTTATCTGGGCACTGGTCAGTGAGATAAAGACAAACATGTTCTAGCTCTTTTGGCAGCTGGAGTTGTCTCATGACTTTGTGGCTAACGGGATATGAGCAGTATTGATGTTTGCAATATCTGGGTTGTGCCCATGGGAGAAAGAAGAGGGGTGCTTTCTACTTGCTAGTTGGAATAAAGACTTCTTGGAAAAAACTGAAGCAGCCATTGACACACACAGAATAGAAGGTGCATGTTAGAAGTATCAGAATCATAAACCAGAAGGACACTGGTGCTCACCACCACCCCAGGGTGCTGCTATATCATCTTTGATATGTTTGTGCATAGACTGCCATGTGAGGGAGAAATTCCCATATTGTCTAATTCATGACTTTTTGAGAGCTGTTCACAACTTTACTGTGACAAACATAAAGCATTAGAATTTTTTAAGCCATGAGAATTCTACATGCATGTGTATATGTATATATTAGATGTAAAGTAAAGAAATCAGTTTTAATAAATGAGTAGAACTTTTATCCCCTTTTTTCTTATTTAATACTTTTAACTTTCCTGAGTAGTTAACACTCAAAAGTCATTTCTTCTGGAAACTACTGTAATTTTTCTTCTTAAATGAGTAATTTTTCTCTCTTGTCTCTTCTTCTATTATCCCTAAGCATATGAATTTCTTGAAGTCTTGTCCTTGAATGTCTTCTCATTAAAAAGTCTCTCCTTGAATCTTTACCTACTCCCACGGTTTCAAACATTATTATTGCTTATGCAAATATGAATCTGAAATATAGCTTCCCAGTCACAACCACTGTCCTAAGCTTTAGATCATTAACTGTCATCTTTCCCTTTCTACCACAAGGTGCTGGCAGCATCCTGTGTTCCCCAGGTCCATCCTCATATTCATTGTTTTCTTTCCAGGTTCTTCTTATATCCCAGTTTGTATTCATGGTCCCAACAATCTGTATGGTGCCAAGATTTAAAAAAAAAAAAACATGATGTTATCTCACTCTCTTCCTTTTCTTTTTTACAGCCAGATAGTGGTCAAATCCTGTAGAATCTATCTCTGGATCATTTCTCTTCATCTCATTGTACACTACTAATATCCTAATTCCATTTTCAACATATGCTAGATCCTTGACTACATATAATTTTTTTTTTTTTTGCAAGGGATTCTACCACCTCAGCTTCCTTTAAGTCTACTACAGAAGTTGACAAATGGTTCTATAGTATTTTTGGCTCCAGGCTATCCAGCCTCTGTTGCACAACTCAGTTCGGCCATTGTAGCATGAAAGTTGCAATATACTATCCTAGCTTTAGATCATTCACTGTCTGCTTGCCCTCTCTACCACAAGGTGATACCAGCATCTTGTGTTTCACATGTTCACTCCCATATCCATTATCCTCCCTCCAGATTCTCTTTATATCGCAGTTTTAATTAATGGTCCCAACATTCTGTAAATGCTCATACTTAAAACTCTTATGTCATCTCACTCTCTTCTTTTTTTATTCCTGACACCCAGTCAGTTAAGTGAGTGGATGTGGTTGTATGTCAAAAGGCTTTATGTATAGGAATGGCAGCAGACTAGATTAATCTAGAAGCTATGGTTTGCCGTCCCCTGTTCTAGACCATGGTGTAAAACATTTAATAGGAATGCAATTTACTGGTCTTCGAGTAATTTCTGATTTAGGCAAGGAGGGAAGAAAATCACAAGCTAGCAGGTAACTATATGACCATGGTAAAGTTTGGGTGTACTATTCTATTCAATATCAAGAAAATATGACCAGGCCATGGTAACGATTGGGGTACTAGTCAATATCAAGAATACTACTATGGTTTGAATTAGAGAAGTGAGACACTTTGATTATCATTACAATGGATCATAGAGGGATGAGTCAGGCAGTTGGGAGACCAAGTAGGAGCATATAGTATTAGTTCAGTAAGAAAATGACTATGTTTGAAATGAACTCATCATGACGGATAAGGATATCTTGTTAGGAATTTCCAGCAATAGTGGGGTGCTCCGGAACCTGGAGGAAGGATTTCCATCGCACGAGGATCGGCTACGGGGACTCAAACGCGAGAGGTTTGTCGCACGGAGGGTAACACTGCTTATTCAGCAAATCGCCCCGCGGCTAGAGTCTGCAGCACGCGCTGGGATAGAGACGCAGGGTTACAGCGCTGCAGTTTCTGCCAGCCGCGCAAGCACCGTACTCAGGGCTGAATTCTGGGTT
>NW_026000142.1:8940496-9038445 GCF_001458135.2 Marmota marmota marmota
ACTTTGACTTAGATATTTGACACATATATATATATATATATCTCCAATTAAACAACAAATCAAGTGAGAGAGCAAACTTGTTCCTGCCTTAGGATGCTTACCCTTGCTGGCAATGTCTGCCCTCAAGTCTGCATCGCTTGCATCTTTTCCAACATTTCAGAGAAGCCTTCTGGGCACATGGGTTCATTGACTATTTATATACTTTAATGTATGTTTGAAATTTTTCACAATAAAAGATTTAAAAAAAAAAGAAATTAATTCATCATAAGTGATTGCAGTAGAGATGAAAGGAAACAGGTTCAATGCACATTTTGTTGCCAGAATTAATAGAACATAGTTCTATTAATTTGAATGCAGGAGGCAAAGGAAGGAAAATAAATGTAAGAATAACTTCTAGGTTTTTGACTTGAGTAATGGGAAAATGATTTTTACTAAGCTGGAGAAGAATTGGGGAGGATAGGTTTGAAGAAGCATGTATAGGGGGCACAGGGGAAATAAAAAGATTCTTTAGACCATGTCATGGCAAACAGTGCTGAGATAAGAAAAAAGATGTAAATGTAAGGGAAGGAAGTAATTGACGGCCTTGACAAAAGTGATTTTAGCAGAATAGTTAGTTCTGAAGTCACATTATAGTGGGCAAAGAAAAGAATGAAAATAAGAAAGTACAAGAAGAAATTATAGATACATTTTTTGAGAATTACTGCTTTAACTATTTGTTGTAGTACCTAACAAATCAACATGTGTGAGACTGTTAATAGCATTGATTAGTTGCTATTCATAATATTATTGCTTTAAAAAACAGGAAATATTTAAGAATACATGACCATGTAGCTCCACATCATATGCAACCACAAAAAAAATGGGAAGTTATACTCCATGTATGTATGATATGTCAAAATGCATTCTACTAAACTAAAAAGAAGAATCTTTTAAAAAAATTTAAAAAAAGAAAACCAGAAATGAGTAATGTCTCAATGAAAAAAAAAAAAGAAAAGAAAAAGAAAATCATAGGCATTTTGTTTCTGGTAAAATGCTATAACCAGTCTAGGAATAATTAAGTATAATCAAAGCATTATAGTGTAATGAACTGAATACATTATGGTTTCTAGAATAATATTTATATTGACTATGCTTGTCTTTTTTTGCAATAGTGGCACATGATAGACTGATGACAAAAATGGCTTATATACCGCTCTTCAATGTGGTGTTTACCTAATTCCATTGTTCAGAAAGCACATGTAAAATTCTATTCTCTGCCATCCTGAGCTTAGCAAGGATTTCCAGGATTTCCATGTCTGCAATAGTCACTTATTCTGGTGGAAACAGCAAGGATTATCTTTGAATTGGTAGATAGTAAATGAAGAAGACCTTAATGTTGTATTGGCAGTGATGTCAGAATGTTTCCTCTGTGTATCCTTCTTTTATAACTGTTTGATATTGCAGTTGCAATGGTGTGCCCTGAAGTTATTTTGAGTGTCACTATCATTTCAGAAGACCAAAACAGTATTCCAAATGATGATGACAAAATCTAGTTTAAATTTTAGATGGGGCAAGAACAAAATCGACAAGCCTGGAGGCCACCAGCAATGGTATTGTTCTGGAAGGACATATCACCCATAGCAGTGTGGTAGACAACAGAGTTACAAAGACAAATGAATGAAGACTTTGCAGAATTTATAATCTAATTCAGTTTGGCTGGAGCATAAGATTCACACAGGAGAAGAGGAAGGGATAATATTTGAAGGATATATTAGGAACAGATTTATGGAGGGTCTTTGAAAAGAAAGATAAGAAGTTTGAACTTCATTCAGTGACTAATGGGGAATCTGTGAAGATTTCTGAACAGGAGAATAACAAGATGGTAATTGCTCTTTAGGAAGATTAATTGGGCAGAACCATGACTCAAAGAGGGAGAAGATAACTGAAGTTGGGAAATGAATTAGAATGCTAATTCCATTTAATATTGCAACGTGTCCAAAAAACTACCTGAATACATGATCACTGTCTTCTTTTATAAACATGAAAATGTTTTCCAAAGATCTTGCAGCTAATCTTAAAATGGATCTCAGAATCAAAATAGGAACATTTGTATTCTCCCAAATCTGTTTCTTTATTGATTAGGATAAGCCAAACACTTAATCTTATAGATCACTGGTGGTCTTCAGCCCTGCTCTCTGACAGGCATTGTTCTATAAGGAGCATTTGTTGCTGGTATTTACCACAGCCTGGTGAGGAAGGGCTTTTCACCCCATTTTACTCAGAAGGAAACTTAGCCGATTACATAACCAGTCTGAGTTCATGGAGCTAAGACTCAAAGAGCCAGTTTTGTTTCACTCCAGAGCCTGTAACTCTGCTCTTAAACCCTTCACCATCAGATTTCATTGAAATGGTAATTTGTTCTCCAGCAATTCCTGTTGAAAAATAGCTTTTTCATAGTGTGTCACTAACAGCTCTGGGAACACCAAGTCAAATAATGTGGATATTGTCATTTTGCTTGTTTTCTTCAAGTTTAATTTTGAAATTAAAATTGATTTCCTTTTCCATCATAAGATTGTGAGGTTTTAACACACAGGGGAGGAGTGGAGTTTTAGAAATGTATTTGAAACCACATCAGTGTCTGCCAATTTATATAAATAGAGCCTGAACGTCTGTCTCTGTGACATTAAACAGTGGTCAGATTACTCGTCTGGGTTCTTGAAGAGATTATAGCTGCCTTTCTGCAGAACACAAAGGTTATATTTAGAACTAGTGTTTATTTCACTGTTAGGAGTCCTTTAAAGATAAAATTTTGCACTGTGAAAACCTTTTCAGGTGGAATTTGAAAATAATAATGTATAGTGACAAAGCAAAATATTCAGTGACTATCTTCTGTGAATACAAATGCACTATCATCTTTTTATAACTCTTCTTGTTGAATGTATCAAACTGTTACTGGAATTGCTCTGAGAGAAAGGAGCATCATGCTTGGAGTTGTGGATAATTTCAAGCTTTCATTCACCTTCTCTCTCCTTAGAAACGTCCTTTGAAGTATACTATACACAGGGAACAATAACTATATATAGTTGTTTTTAATTTCTAAGGGAAGAAATACTTTCTATTATACAACTGTACCCAATAAAGTTGTGTTGAGCATTAGCCCTATAGTAATAAGAATGTCAAAATAATAAAGCCCATATAATTATATTTTATCTACTAATGCCCATAGGATTTTAATTAGGCATTTTCTGAAGTAGTAAAAAGTAAAATAATTAAGAAAAATGAGAGCAAAAAGGGAAATGATGACATTTAAGCATTGAAAACACAGGTTTCTGTAGAAGTATATAATTAATTTATAACTAAATAAATGTTTTGGACACAAAAGATTTAATAAAAGAAGGATCTACTCATATAGCTAGAGGCAGTAGTCATTGACTGGACACAGTGCCATGACCCTGGTTAAGTCCTCTACTTCATTTATCTCCATGAATCCTTGAGAACTATATGCCATAGTAATTATGAGAGTTTTTATTGGACAATGGAAAAAAACAGATTCTCAAAAAGGTTAAATAAACTGTCAAAGGAGACACTGAGAATAAATGTGGAAACTGGGATTGATGGATGTCGATTTTGAGACTCTCAGGAGATTGAGCTATTTAACACATTTGTCAGTCTTGAATAAAGTTTCAGCAAAAGGTATAAAGGTGAAAAGTGGCTGTGAAAATTAATTCTAAAGAAATTTTAATAAGAAAGGAGACAAGCACTCATTGGTTAAATTAAAATTGTTTCCTAAGAAAGCTTCCAAGGAGAAAGTCTCTCTTAAATTCTATTTCAGTGCATAAATTTGAAAGTTCTCATGTTTAAAAGTCTAATGTAAAGTTTCAACCACCTTGGGTTCAATTTTGAGTAATTTCTGCAGATATTCATAATATTCACAATAATACAAAACAGGAGGAAAAAGTTAATGTCAAAGCAGTTATTTCAAGGCTTTCAGAGATAAGCTTCCGGATGAATCCAATATGCTTGAGCCAATAGTGCTCCCAGCAAAACAAATTAAATTTCATTAGGTCTTTTCAGGCCTCAGGACAAGTGAAAATTCTAGATGATACTAGTCTCATGCAATATCATGCTTCATGGGCCAGAACCACAGAATGCAAAGGATATTGGGATTATCTGTTTTATCAGTGCTTTAGGCATAAAATTTACATCCACATGGTTACAGACAAAGCATACACTCCAGAGAAGGTACCAATTTATGTATAGGAACTGTAATTTTTCTAAGTGAATATAGGTTATCCCAGCTTTCTGAGTGACTGAATCTGCAAGGCAATCATCCTTGTCGGCTCTTAAAATGGCTACCGGTAAAGTTTTTTTTTTTTTTTTTGTACCAGTGATTGAACCCAGGGGCACTTACCCACTGAGCCACATGCCAAGCCCTTTTTAATATTTTATTTAGGGACAGGTCTTGCTCAGTTGCTCAGGTCCTTGCTAAGTTGCTGAGGCCGGCTTTGAACTTGAAATCCTCCTGCCTCAGCCACCCAAGTTGCTGGGATTACAGATGTGTGCCACTGCACCTGGCTTAAAATGCTACTGGAACAATCTTAAGTGACAAAAGGAGATATAACCAACACTGGTAATTCCTACCAGTCAAAGAACCATGCTCTTGTTTCCAAAACTCCATTGGAGAGATCAGTTATAATATTATGGAATATTTAAAAAGAAATAGTGGCAATAGCAGTGGTAACAATAATAGTAGGAGGAACAGTAGTAGTTTAAACAATTAAAGACACAGTATGCCTACTTCAGAAGGAACTCTATGATATCACAAATAATTTTAAGCACAATTGAATGTATACCAAAACTGCAGCATGAAGTTATTCAATCATTCATTTCACTCAATAAATATTAAGTTGAAAATCTATGGTAAGAACAACATTGATAAGGTTCCTATCACCATGAAGTTTGCAATAAAAGGGAGAAGGAACAGTTAATTACTAAAACACATAAACACCTTAGTTATCTGTATAATTACAAAGTGTAATGAGTGATGTGATAGAACGCAGAGGACTGTTTTCGCTGATCGTGGTTTGGGGTCAGAAGTCTCCCTGATGAAGTATTGCTTTAGCTTCCTAAGAGCCATGAAGTGTATTCCAGGCATATGGAACAGTGAATTGCAAAGGTTCTAAAGCATATATAAGATTATCTTCCTCAGGAAACATAACAGAGGCCATTGTGTTTGGGAGTGAGAATGATGACGTTAGATATGCACTAGGAACTGGATCTTTCATGGGCTGCAGGACAAGCTAACTTCAGTTTCTTGTTGTTAGACAAGATTTCATTCTAAACACAGTGGAAGCTATCAATGGTTTTGAAGGTGATTGCAGATTTGATTGACATTTTAAAGATCAATCTGGCTGGCAAGTAAAGAATTAACTTGAAAAGGCACAAAACGCTACTTCGGGAATGTAGTGAAGAGAGGATGTGGCTTGGACCACGATAATCAAGAATGATAGTCATAAGTTTTATTAAGGAAGTTGGGGTCTAATCCAACATGGTGGAGATTTGGGCCTACTTTTTCTTCCATTAGGCACAAGGTCTCTGGTTTAATTCCTAGGTCTTGATCCACTTTGAGTTGAGTTTAGTGCATGGTGAAAAATAGAAGTTTAATTTCATTTTGTTACATGTGGACTTCCAGTTTCCCCAGCATAATTTTTTGAAGAGGCTACCTTTTCTCCAATGTACATTTTTGGTGCCTTTGTCTAATATAAGATAACTGTAGTTATGTGGATTAGTCTTTGTGTCCTCTATTCTGTACCATTGGTATACCTGTCTATTTTGGTGCCAATACCATGCTGTTTTTGTTACTATTGCTCTGTAGTCTGGAATAGTAACGCCACCAGCTTCACTCTTCTTGCTAAGGATTTCTTGCTAAGGATTTCTTTGGCTATTCTGGGTCTATTATTTTTCCAGATGAATATCATGATTGCTTTTTCTATTTCTTGAGAAATGTCATTGGGATTTTGATTGGGATTGCATTGTATCTGTATAGTGGTTTTGGTAGTATGGTCATTTTGACCATATTAATTCTGCCTATCCAAGAACAAAATAGATCTTTCCATCTTCTAAGGTCTTCCTTAATTTCTTTCTTTAGCATGCTGTAGTTTTCTTTGTAAAGGTCTTTCACCTCTTTCGTTAAATTTATTCCCAAGGCTTTTTTTTTAGGCTATTGTAAATGGGGTGGTTTTTCTGGTTTCTTTTTCTGAGGATTTGTCATTGATGTACAGAAATGTTTTTGATTTATGGGTGTTGATTTTATATCCAGCTACTTTGCTGAATTCATTTATTAGTTCTAGGAGATTTCTGGTGGAATGTTTTGGGTCTTTTAGGTATAGAATAATATAGTCTGCAAATAATGATAATTTGAGTTCTTCTTTTCCTATCTGTATACCTTTAATTTCTTTCCTGTGATTTCTCTGGCTAGAGTTTCAAGAACTATGTTAAATAAAAGTGGTGAAAGAAGTCATCATTGTCTTTTTCCAGTTTTTGGAGGAAATTCTTTCAATTTTTCGCCATTTAAAATAATGTCGGCCTGGGGCTTAGCATAGATAGCCTTTACAATGTTGAGGTATGCTCCCGAGACTCCTGTAGCCCAAGAATTAAAACCAAGAATCAATAAACGGGATGGATTCAAACTAAAAAGCTTCTTCTCATCAAAAGAAACAATCAGTGAGGTGAATAGAGAACCTACAGAATGGGAGGAAATCTTTATCACAAGAACATCAGATACAGCATTAATCTCTAGGATATATAAATAACTCAAAAAACCTTAACAACAACAAAAAAATTAACCCAATCAATAACTGGGCCAAGGACCTGAACAGACATTTCTCATAAGAGGATATACAATCAACCAGCAAACATATGAAAAAATGATTTGTTGATCTCTAGCAATTAGAGAAATGCAAGTCAAAACTACTCTAAGATTTCATCTTACTCCAGTCAGAATGGCAGCTATTAAGAATACAAACAACAATAAGTGTTGGCGAGGATGTGGGGATAAAGGCACACTTATACATTGCTGGTGGGACTGCAAATTGGTGCAGACAATATGGAAAGCAGTATGGAGATTTCTTGGAAAACTTGGAATGGGACCAACATTTGACCCATCTATCCTACTCCTTGGCTTATACACAAAGGACTTAAAAACAGCGTACTACAGGGACACAGCCATATCAATGTTTAATAAAGCAGAAAAATTTACAATAGCTAAATTGTGGACCCAACCCAAATGCCCTTCAGTAGATGAATGGATAGGGAAATTTTGGTATATATATATACAATGGAACATTACTCAGTATTAAGAGAGAATAAAATCATGGCATTTGCAGGTGAATGGATAGAGTTGAAGAATATAATGCTAAGTGAAGTAAGCCAATCCCAAAAAACCAAAGGCCCAATGTTTTCTTTGATATGAAGATGCTGAATCATAATGGCTATCCAGGGGGAGCATGGGAAGAATGGAGGAACTATAGACAGGGCAAAGGGGAGGGAGGGAATGGGAGGGAGCAAGGGGGTAGGAATGATGGTGGAATGAGTTAGACATCATTTCCCTAAGTACATGTATGAAGACACAAAAGGTGTGAAAATATTTTGTGTACAATCAGTGACTTGAAAACTTGTGCTCTATATGTGTAATATGAAATGAATTGCATTCTGCCATTATGTATAACAAATTAGAATAAATAAATAAATAAATAAATAAATAAATAGAATGATAGGTGGAAGAGAATAGATTCAAGGAACATTTTTAGAACTGAGAAGATTTGTTGATCATTAAACATTGGAGGTGAGAGAAAGGGAATGACTCCCAAGGTTTGGATTGACTGAATGATTATAGGATCATTTATATGAATGGGGAAGATTGGGAGAGGAATAAATCTTGAGTTCTGTTTTGGACATTTTAGTTTGTGCTTACCTATTTGATAGCCAGGTAAAATGTCATGTTAGCACTTAGGTGTACTAGTCTTCTGTTTTGAGAATATTTGAGTATCACACTAAACACCAGAGAACACTGTTCAAGAAGACCCCAAATCTTGGCCCTTCAGTGATCCTCTGAACCATGTATTCCTCCATTCATGCTGGTGGGCATCAACTCAGACAGAAGCAAGGGGAAAAAGGGGTCACCCAAGGAACTGAGCCAATCCTACAGAGTCTAACATTACCTTAACCTGTTCACTATCTAAATTATTATAAACAAAGTTAAAACTATATAACCATGAGTAGTTATTAATCATTTAGTTATCCTTTTCCCTTCTGTTCCCTGCTAAAGAGTCAAGTGCAAACTTGTATGGAAGAATAGATGGTCTGCAGCAAAGAAACTAAGGATTTGATTTTTACTTGACTATCTAGCTTGCAGTCTGAGTTATATTTGCAACATTATAGAAAAATAACTCTGCAGAATCTTTCTTTGTTTCACAGATTATTTCTCTTGTGAAATCTAGGATATGGGAAGACAGATATGCCACCAGAAAAAGCAATGGGGTGAGGTAGAACGATGAATTCAGGTAAGACTATATCTGCCTTGAATTTGGCCCTTGATCTATGCAGGTTGGAACCACATAGCAAATTACTTCTTAACAAGCTGCAATACCAAGCTGCAGCAATCACAGTCTAGTTAATATACTAGGTTAATATACAAGATGGGCATAGAAATTGTAGAGTTTCATGTTTTACATGATTCTAAATGTCCTTGCGAAACAGCAGAATCCTCAGGCTTCTACTCAGGAAAAAAAAATGTTCATACTCTTTTCTGTTTAATATGGATTCTAAAAATACTTCATCAAAGCAAGTGTTATTGGGCAGGGGATATAGCAATGCCTGCTAGTGGTGTTTTTTCCAAATGTTACCTCATTTCATTCTTTGACAGCCACAGGAAGTGGACAATGCCATACACATGTTTCACGGCAGATGGCAACTCCACTTAATGGAGATTTGACTCAACTCAAGCAATTTATGGCATCAATATTGGGAAACATCTAGGTATTTTTGACTCCAAAATCCATGAACCAGGACTTTATCAAAAGGAATGTTATAGGATAAAATTGGGATCTTATTTAAAGGAATATCCAGTTAAGAGGTCCCAGACTGTCCTCTGTGATGAACTTTATTGCATATCAATTGTATCATTTGCTCACACCATGTCTTTAAATATAAAGAACTTTATTGAGATATAATTTGCCTATAATGCAATCCACTCCCTTAAGGTATACAATCTAGTGTTTTTTTTAGTTTGTTTAGAGTTTTGAAAACATTTTCACAATTAATTTTAGAATAGATTTATAACCCCAAATAAAACTATATAGCCATTAGTAGTTATTAATCATTTCTTCCCCCAATACCCCTGAGTCTTTCTCCCCACCCCATCAGCTGGTCTACTTTCTCAGATACTTCCTATATTGTATTGCTTTCCCAGTGAAGTTTTGGTGAAGTAGTCAAGTACATATCGCAAATTTGTTTATACTTAATTGAAAGTTTAGTCCAATTAATTCAATGGCTTATCAGTAAACAATATAGAGAAAATTAATATAAGGTCAGTTAGATTTTATTCTTAAGAAAAAGTGCTCACTCAATTTCTGGATTTTGAATGTAGCACATTTTCTAGTACTCCTTCCTTGCTAATGTTAATTCCAATATTACTTCTTTGTACACACCATTGAGCCTGCTGCAGTCCAGGGATAGGTGTACTATTTATCATAGTATTTATGCTATATTCCAGTGAGTTACTAACTTCACACTAGCCAACAGATTCTTTGGTTACAGGACCTTCTAAGACTCATTTGATTTTACATTCCCAGTGTTTTTTCTAGTATTTGGTATATGCAAAATATTCAATGATATGGAAAGAATATGTGAGTGAGTGAATAAAATCAATTGAGCTTCAATATAATTCTCTTGGATGGACTATAAAGAAAAAGTCAAGCAATTTAATTACTCACTAGGTCAGTGATCAATTTGTAACTGATGTAGGTCTGACTTAGGAATTTTAAAGTCTTTCAATGCTTTTGATTAAATGATAAACCAGAAGAAAGAAAATTCTCACATCAAAAATATTCATCATCATGAAAGATCAAAAATCTACAAAGAGCTTCTTTTGAAGAATCAGAAAGAATATTGATGTGGGCTTCTCTTGGAGAAATCCACATTAAAACCACTTTATCAGTGAAAAAATCCTATTTTAAATGTGTATATTGGATCAGAGTGCTTACATACAAGATTTTGTCAATTATTTTCTGGAAATATGTCTATATTTTAAGATGCTGTGCCCACTACTGTGATTTCCAAATTTTCTTCCATCTGTTGCTATTGCACTTTACCTACAGGGAATTTTGGAAGCTTGCAGACTAATTAAAACTCCATAATTGTTAGCTGAAATGTTGCTTGTGGTATTATCTTTAAACACATTTTTCTTAGGTAATTTCTTAAACTCCATCACTTTTTATTTTGCATAATGTCTGAAGTCTGTATTTGAGGAAAGGACATTTTAATGCCACTCTTTAAGTTTTCTACAGCCAACATGAAAGTTTTCACTCCAAAAGGTATAGATTTTTATTTCATAAATTAAGGTATTTTTGTATTGGCTTGCATAGCAGAGAAGATAAGGCTTTAGAGCAAATATTTTTTTTTAATTTTTTAAATTGATTTTATTATTTTTTTAAATACATGACAGCAGTGGAATGCATTACAATCCTTATTACACATATAGAGCACAATTTTTTGTATCTCTGTATATAAAGTATGTTCACGTCAATTTATGCCATTATACATGTACTTTTTTTGCATTACAATTCTTCATACACATATACACAAGAATTTTTCATATCTCTGTATATAAGGTATGTTGACACCCAATTCAAGTCTTCATACATGTACTTCGTATAATCATGACCATCACATTCCACCATCCTTGCTAATCCCCTTCCCACTCTCTTTCCCTCTCCCACCTCTTCCCTATCTAGAATTAATCTAATGCTCCCATGCTCTCCCTCCCTACCCCACTTTTACCAGGAAAGCTTTTAAGCTAGAAAACAATATAAATATATTGATTTTGGGTTAATATTTTATGATGTATAATTACAAAAATAAACTATATATAAAGCATACAATTTAATAAATTTTGACATGTTTATACCCAAGAAATGATCAAACCAGTCAAGATACTAAACATATCCCATGCCCTGAAAGTTCCCCTGGTACTCTTTCATCCACTCTTTCTTCTGCCCAGATCCCCTCAGCTCATTCCTTGAGTAGTCACTAAATGCCTTCTCTCACTATGGATTAGTTTGTGTTTTCAGGAATTTTGTGTGAATAGAATAGTGCCGTATGTGTTCTTTTTTGTCCAGCTGTCTTCTCTCAGCCTAGTTATGTTGAGAATCATCCATGTTGTTGGGTGTATGAAATTTGCTCATTCCTTTTAATGCTGAATAGTATTTCATTGTATGGATATAAAATGTGTTTACTCCTTCATCTGTTGTTAATATTTGGGTTGTTTCCAAATGTTTTTTATAAATATAAATAAAGCTCCTATAAATAGTCATTTACCAGTCTTTGTATGGACGTGGTTTATCTCTTTGAGTTAAGAACCTACAAATGGGATGGCTGCATCAAACATGAATGTTAATATTTTAAGAAACACTCTAATTATTTTCAAAATTGGTAGTACCATATTACATTCTAACAAGAGTACTAGGGTTTCATTTTATTCACAGTGCTGTGAGTAAACATTTTTATTGGTGTAATCATGTTTTTAAATTTTAGTCATGCAAATAGGTATGTAAATACCAAGCTTTTAATTTGCATTTAATGTTGAGTATATCCTCTGTCTTGTTTGCCATCCATTTGTACTAATTGGTTAAGTGCTGAATAGCAAATAAATAAGAACTTCAGTACTATCTTAAATAAAAGTGGTAATAGTGGCATCCTTGTCTTATTCCTGATCATAAGAGGAAAACATTTAGGCTTTGCCACAAAATATGATTTTATCCATAGGATTTTCATTAATGCCCTTTTTTACACCGAGGAAGTTTACTTCTATTTCTAGTTCAATGAGTTTTTAAAAAACCTGAAATTGATAGATTTTGTCAAAGATCACATCTATTGAGATGATCATTTGGTCTTCCTTTTTGAGTTTATTAACATGATGAATCACATTGATTGATTTTTCCAGTGCAAAATAAAGCCTGAATTCTGGGATAAACACTACTTAATGATGATGCATTATCTTTTTAATATATTGTTGTATTTAATGCTATAACTTTCCCTTAAAAACCACTTCAGTAGCATTCCACACAAACTTATACAGAAAAGTTTCATTTTCTTTCTTTTTTAAATTTATTTTTATTGGTGGATTATAATTACATATAATACTCAGATTTATTATGACATATTTGTACCTTCACATAACATAATTTGGTTAATTTTATTCCCTACTATTTTTCCCCTTCCTTCTCATCTTCCCTCCTGCTATTTCAATCTAATTTCTAATTTAAAATTTTTTATCTTATTGGTTGTGAAAGTAATTGGTTATTTCACTTTCAAATAGAGATTTTTTTTCAAAGCTCTTTTTTCAACTTCTAATATTTTCATTCCATTCAGAAGCATACTTTGTATGACCTAAATCCTTTTAAATTTATTGATGGATGTTTTATGGCTCAAAACATGTTATATATCTTTGTGAATGTTTCATATGTACACTGGGAAGTGTCAGCTACTTTGTTGGAAGGATTAGTCTATAAATGCCAATTAGATCTAGTTGATTAAAAATGTTGTTAAATCAACACTTCATGGTTGGTTTTCACAATACTTGTTCCAACAATTACTAAATGAAATCTATGTAAATTTGTCTAATTCTGAATGTATCTATATCTCTTAACATTTGTTTCATCTATTTTGAAGCTCCATTACTGGTATAAGTATTTAGATTGTTATATTTTAGTGATAAGTTAGTTGGCCCAATTATCATTATAACATGACAATGTTTACCCCTGGTAATATTTTTGTTGTGTTTATTTTTATGTGTGTGTGTATGTGTGTGCGTATATCCCTTTACTTTTATCTTATTTTTCTTATTATACTTAAAGTATGTTTCTTCTACATGGCTTATAAATGGGTCTTGTTTTTGAAATACAATCTAGCAATCACTATTTTTAAATTTGGGTATTTAGTTGATTTTAACTTAATGTAATTATTGATATTATTAATTCTACATCTTGTTTGTTATATGTCCTATTTGTTCTTTTTTCTTATTTTAGCTTTTTAAAATTTCCATTTTAACTGGCCACAGTAGTGCCCACCTGAAATCCCAGTGTCTCAGAAGGCACAATTTCAAGGCTATCCTCAGCAATTTAGCAAGACCCTGTCTCAACAATAAAAAAGAAAAAGGGTTGGGGATGTAAATCCGTGGTAGAATGTCCCTGGGTTCAATCCTGAATACAAAAAAAAAAAAAGTTTTATCACATTGTTGACTTGTTATAATTGTTTTGTTATTTTAGGCATTGTTCTATAGTAAATATCTGTTATAGTTACCTTCAAGTGATAGTATGCCATACCACCCATAGATTAAGAACTTTATATAACTGCTTCAGTTTTTCCACTCATGGCCTTTATTTTATTATTGTCAAATATTTTACTTCTACATATCTTATAAACCCATATGATACTATTGTTGTTGAGAAAGTCAATTATCTTTTGAAGAGATTTTAATGATTAGAAACATTTTTTCTATATTTCCCCATGTAATTTCCATTTCTAGCACATCCATTCTTTTGTATAGATCTATATTTCCATCTATTGTCCTACCTCTTGCTGAAGGATTTCCCTAATAGTTTCTTAGTGTACCTCTGTGATGATTGATTCTTTCAGCTTTTGTGTATTTGGAAATGCTGTTATTCACTGTTCCCTTTGATAGAGAGTTGTTTTGTATATAATTTTAGATTGAGAAGTTGTTGGTTTTTGGTTTGTTTTGTTTGGTACTTTAAATATATTACTTTGTCTGTCTGTCTGCATGTAAAATTTCTTTTTCTTTTCCACTGGTTGCTATAATGATTTTCTGTTTATCAGACTCCTTTTAGTCTTCTACTTAGTATATGATTGTATTTTACAAATCAGTATCCCAACTGCTGTCAGCAAAGACAAACATGTTCTAGTTAGACTCATGGAACAAATTAGACAGAATATAATTGATCATCTTCCCTACCAGGCCTTCTTTGAGGTAACTCTTCCATGATGATAATAGGTCTCCCTGCACCCACCTGCACGTAAACACTGATATGATGGTCTCTTTGTTTTCCTATCTCCACCCAGGTCTGAAGATGTCTGATAATATAGTTAATGGTGTATTGTTCCCCATCTCTTCTGAATTAATTCAAGATTTTTTTCATCTTTTTCCCCCTTGAGTCTTTTCTTTTTTCTCTATTCAAGGTAGCTGGTAGTTTTAATCAATAACCAAACATTTCACAATTTTGAATACAGACGCTAGAAGAAGGGAATGATTGGCATTTTAGTCTGTTACAATAGATCTGGGATACTCAAAAGAGCAGTAGCTCAACAACTTGGACTGTTCCATAGAAAAACACACAATATGATCTGCTTTTCTGAAAAGTGCAATTTCTATCTTTAAGTTCTACAACAGGCTTACCAGAAAGAAGAAATTACAGATATTTCAAGATTTCCTTTGCTTTTTTCATTTCCTGATCCAGTGTTTGATGATATTCGATGATGACTCCATCAATTTTTCAAACCCAAATTTTGTGAATATCAAGCATCCAAACAAATTCTCCTAAAACCTATTTGATCTAACAATGTATTCAGCCAATATGGCACAATCAGACAGGACAGAATGAAAAGGGTCTGTACTGGAAATAATGCTACAAGGAATAAAGCAACTTATCCAGTTTATAGAAAAGTGTGTTAATCAGCTTTTCATCCCTCTAACTTATGCTCACATGACAACCTAGAGGAGGAAAAAGTTTATTTTGGCTTTCCAGTTTCAGAGGTCTCAGTCCATGGTCTGCTGAATCCAGGCTCTGGGCCCAAGCTGAGGCAGAACAGGCAGAAAGACATAGCAGAGAAAAGCTACTCAGCTCATGGTAGCCTAGAGCAGAAAGAGAGAGAGACAGACAGACAGAGACAGACAGAGAGACAGAAAGAGAAAAAGTGAGAAGCCAGGGACAAAATGTAATTCGAAAGGCACTTCCACCACCACCAACTTCCTCCAGCCACACCCTACCTGCCTACAGTTTTAACCCAGTACAGTCGTCCTTTCGAATTATTAAGGCACCAACTGAATTAGGCCACTTATTTTGTTACAACTCTCATAATCTCATCACTGCACCTCTGAGCCTTCCTGCACATGAGCTTATTCGGGGCCACTTTTACCCAAACCTTAGTAAAAGGAAATACATAAAATTGAGATTAACTGGGTCAGAATGTGTGATATCATTTCAAAGGGGAGTGATCTTGGAAGGACGCAGCTGCTGAATGTCAATATCATAAAATTTAGAAATGAGTACGAAAAGAAACAAGCTGAGGAGGCTGCTGACCAGCTGAGTACATATTTCAAGCCAAATTTTCTTTCTTCATTTGAATTTTTTGCTTCCTTTTCTTCTTTTAAAATATCCTTTCTTTTTACTTCTTTCCTTTTCAGTATGACTATTTTGTTTGATTTCTTTCTTCTTCCCTCATGCTCCATCCTTGAGCCATTTTCAGGGCATCTGTTCATGACGTATTTCCTCACTGACATTCTCTATAGGTGAGCTTTGATCAAGCTGACCTGTAATTCTCACTTCATTTGGTTTGATTGTTTCACACACCATTTGGCTAAGGGTGTTGGCTGGTTACTGCTGCATTCCTATTGGGTTATGCTTTTATTTTTTTTAAGACATTCCTAGTTTATTTCTAGCCTTTTTCCCTTTCAGGGCATGTCCACAGGAGTTCAAAACATTTTTCCATTTCAGTTAGGAATTCAGAAAATCAATCAAAACTTTAGTCAAAACCTCTATGAGTTATGAAGACACAGATAATGTATTTTACTCAAATGCCAGAATAGACCAGATGATTTGGCATCTGGGTTCTTGACAAATGCATGGTGATCATGACTCTGTTCTTTTTATGGCACCATCTATTGTCCTTACAGGGTATAGTGTTGATTAAATTTGATTTCCTGTCTTAACTACTCATTCTTTTGCTTATTATCTTTGTCACATGCTTGTACCTCCTGGTGTCAGCTCACATCCACATCTTTCCCTAAAAAAAAAAAATCAGAATTAGAGAATTACCACAGGCTATCTTAAAGCCAAGTTGTCCTCTGCCATACTACACAGGTCTAGAAGTGATACTGTAAAAGGTCACTAGGTAAACAACAACAACAAAGGCAAACTTTTACTATGAGTTGCCAATGTAAAAGAAGGAGTTTTGGAAAATCATTAAGAAATGAAGTACAATGAGACAAAGACTGAGGATAGTTTATTAGGAGGTCTGAAGAGTACAGGGGGCAATGAGCCTAGGGGAAAAAAAATCCCCAAACCAAATGCAGACAGCTATAGAACCTGTTCACCAGTTTGGCGGGGCATTATTTTAAGTGTTCAGTCCATGATGGCTGGTCAGTTGAGTCCAGATTATTACATAACTGCAATATACCTAATGATTTATACTGCATTTTATATAAGTTGATTGACCATCACATTTGGGAAGAAATTAGTATAGTAGTCTTTATTTACTTATTTATTTATTTATATTTTGTTGGCGATTCTATTTCTTCTTAAATATAAGTCAACAAACATTTACTGAGGATTTGCTCTGTGCTAGACAATCTAGCAAGCACGAGGAAAGCATTACTGATTGAAACAGACTCTTCTCTGGTAAGGATTATAATCGTAGGCATAAGAAAACCAGGGGTAGTAGTTCACCTGCATGTGTCTTTAAAATGATAAAAAAAATTGTTGAAATCATTTGTTAAAACTAACATTTGACACACTTTTAAAAATTAATTGATTGTTCAGGCAAAATTGCAACCCAACAGCCAATGATTACATGAATGTAAATCCATCCCACTTCTGCCCAACTGGCCTTTAATTTCATCTCAATTGCATCTCAAGAAGTGTTAGTTATGCCCAGAACCTCTTGATTTGATTAGTAGACTCTAGTATCCAATTAAAGTCTAGTGAGGGTGAGGTGAAAACATAGAGATTAGTCTTTTGTCTCTCTCAAAAATAACCTCAAATCTAAAATCAGTTGCTGAATTTGGCCATATTCTAGAATATTTATTTTTATGCTAGGAAGTTAACTTTTAAACTCACAGAAAATGAGTGCATTTTAATTTCTATGAGAAATATATTTACAGTCTATTTCACTAAATTATATATTCATATGCCCTGCTCATTAAACCATTAACAAGAAGGGATCATAAATCAAAGGACATTTTTTTGTTATGTGTTAAAGATAAGGTGGATTTTTAATTAGCTTAATTAATAGAGAGTTTGTCTAACTAAAGTTTTGAGCAGCACATAAAGTCCTAAAGGCCTGCACTGTAAAAATTAGGAACTAGTCTTATTACCACTATGTTATGAACTTGTTCTATTTTGAGGGAGTGATAGTTGGGGAACATGTTTTATATTCTAACTTTCACACCAGGGGTCTCTTATTCAGGCTTACTTAAATTCTCTGAAAAACTGGCTCGTTAAAGTCTAGGATAGACAGAATTCCTACAGGCTTACATAAATTTTCAACATTTACCTATACTGTAGACTTGAACAGTCTACATGTTCATTGCTTTTTAATTTGCATTTCAAACTCTTCAATAGTAAGTTGTAACACCAGCACATTTGTCAGTTATCCTATCAAATATCTGAGCTTGAGATGAGCATTCTTCTATTTTCTCCTAGTGATTTTTCTCCCTACCAGCAGTGAACTTTCTAATCACTTAGCCTTCACTTTATGATTTGTGCAAGCTTTTCTGTTTTATCCTAGCTCTCCTGGGTTCCTATACCTTCTGTACCAACTGGCCATCTATTTCAATATTCCTGTCCCCATAACTCTAAAACTGTATCCCTTTATGCCAAACCTAGTAGCAATTGAAAACCTTGGTTTTCTACATTTATTTTCTCCTTGTTTTTTTAGGAAAGCATAGGAAAAATTATACATATACATCTATAGTTCTACTTTGCTTTATATCCAGGAAAGTGCCATTTTCATTGCCCACTGAATGGCTGCAATTTGAACACATTTATTGGTCATTTTACATTATATCCAACAGAACCTAATTTCTATCTCTAAAAAATCTATCTCCTTTTCACCTGCATATAGCAGATGACCATAATCTAGTTGCCCAACACAGATTCAATGAAGCTGTGACTCCTCAGCCTCAACTCTAGTGAGTAAATCACAATAGTTGTGTATCTGAAATAACTTTCTTATCTTTTTTACAATGATTGACTCTGTCCAGATTGCCATCATCTCTTGCTGAATTATTATACTCATCTCCTGACTGGTCTACCTGTTTATCCATGACAACCCAACTATACTGGATACTGCCAGTTTCCTTCCTAAAATTCAAATTAGTTTCCTTCAATGTTTTGATCCACTTAAAAGCCACTGCTAATAATTCACTGTGAATAGAATAAAACTAAAATGCATTGGCATATATCAACTTCTCTTAACAACGAACTCTATTTAACTTTCTAGATATATTAGCTATAGCCTGATACCTCCCCAGCTACATTTTAACTAATTGAATTTCCTATTTTCCCATGGAACTCCCACTCTTCCATGAACACACAAGCCACTCTATTTTTTCCTCTTTGCTTTGCTTGGCAGGGCAATGCATATTCATTCTTAAAGCTATAGTGCAAATGGCTTTCCTCCTTCTTTCCCTAATTTGCAGAATTAATATTTTCTTCAGTCATATTTCCTTAGCATTTTCATAAGCCTAAATTATAGCATAGATAATATTTTATCACTTCCATTACCACGTTTTTATTGAGGTGAAACTCACATTCAATAAAATGAACAGATTAATGTATAGCTACAATGAGTTTTGACAAATGCATCCCTGTGAAACTGGCACTCCAATCAAGATACAAAATAGCTCCACAGCCCAGAAAATTCCTGGAGTTCCCTCCAGTGAAATCATATCTTCCTGAGAGAGGAGATATTTTCATTTCTCTTGTCAGTTTTTAACCTATATTTAGATAACATAAATGGGATTATATGTAACCTTTTAAAATTTCTGGCTTTTTTTCACTCAACATGACGCTTTTGAGATTCATCCATGTTGTTGCATATACAAGTAATTTATTTGCCTATTTGTTTTGTGGGGAAAGAGGCGGGGGAGTACCAGGAATTGAACTCAGGGGCACTCAACTACTGAGCCACATCCCCAGCTCTATTTTGTATTTTATTTAGAGACAGGATCTCACTGAGTTGCTTAGTGCTGCCTCAGTGTTGTGGGAGCTGGTTTTGAACTCTCGACCCTCCTGCCTCAGCATCCCCAGCTGCCACCGTGCGAGGCCTTTTTTGTTTGTTTGTTTGATGAAAACTTTCTGTTCCCATTTTTTGATTCTTATGAATAAGATGATAGGACACTTTGTATTTCAAATGAGTCTATTTTGTGGATATATGCTTTTTTCATTTCTCTTAGGCAAATGTCTAGGAATGGAGTTCTTGGATCATACAGGTGGTGATTGTAGCAGTGAGGATTCAATCAGACAAGCAAAGCTACAACTTTTTATAGGAACTGACCTTTCAGAAGTTTAAAAGCTACATCAACAATTGGTATACTACAGTTACCTATATATCCAGTTCTGAGTCCTGAAGCCAGCAGGGCAGCAAGTCGAGAAGGAAAAGTGGATGAAAAATAGGTGAAGAAAGGGGTCAAGAACAACAACAAAAAAACAAAGCAAGCAAAAAAAGAAATACATGAGTACAAAGGGTACTTTTTATTAAAAAGCTGGTTCAAAGTCAGATGAGTAATAAGATGAGATTTATTGGATGAAATCAGCTGAAGAGGTATTGGCATTTTGGCTGCACCAAACCATGTCAAGCCAATAGACAAAGGGCAGCATGTGTGAGATATGAAACCTGGTGCCTTGCATCAGCCTTCTGAATATAAAAGGAATATGCCTGCAGCTTTATTTGTGCATTTGAAATCTTCCAAAATGTTTCCAGTGTTGCATATTATCTGAAACTATGCAAAATACTAATCAACATTCTTTGGGGGATCAAATTTAAAGGATTCCACCTGTGTATGTGTTTGTACACACGTCATTTCAGGTGAGATATGAATTCCTAAAACTGTCTTTTAGAATAAAACATACATTTATGTTTAAACTTGCTACTCAAACAATTCTGTAGTGAATGTTTACTGAAAAGTGAATGTTATCGTTCCAGATCTTTGTCAATTATTGGTGTGATGTCTTTGTAATTTTAATTATTGACGTGATATCTTTCTAATTTTTGTGAAGTTCTAGCTATTTTATTGCATTTCCTTCCATGTATTCTGAGAAATGTGCATTAATTTGCCTGATTTATAATTTGTTTTTTCCATATTATTGCTTTCTGAATATTTATATAGTGGTTAGATATACATATTGAGATACTTTCTCTTAGGCCACAATTTGATTTTTTTTTAATTTTGTGAATGGAGATCTTTTAGTAAGCAGAAGGTTTAATTTGATAAAATTCAATTTATTATTATTTAACATTTAATGATTTTTACATCTAAGACACTTTTGCCTGTTGTGAAGATACTCTGCTATGCTCCTCCTTTTCCCTGCAATAATCCCCTTATAGTTAATGTCCATTCTCTCATCCATCAGGTATAAAATTATTTTAAATTTTATGTGGAAAATTAGTAAACAGCAGAAAAGTTGCAAGATTAGTACACTGAGCACATAATCAACCTACATCTAGATTTAGAAGATTTATATATATATATATAATGTGTGTTTACACACACACACACACACATTTGGCCATTCTCTAACTCTCTCTGTGCTATCTATCTATCTATCTATCTGTTTATCTATCTATCTCACATGCCTAGTTGTCTACCTGACTCTTCCTGTTACCATCTCAGTAATCTACAGGCATCATGATCCCTTACTCTTAATTGGTTCATGTGTATCTCTTAAGAATATGGTCATTCTCTTATATAACCATAATACAATTATGAAATAAAGAAAGTTAATATAAATAAATTTAATCACAGTGGCTCAGGAGGCTGAAGCAGGAGGATTGTGGGTTCAAAGCCAACCTCAGCAACTTAGGCCCCATCTCTAAATAAAAATACAAAACTGGCTGGGGATGTGCCTCAGTGGTAAAGCAATCCTTGGTACAAAAAAAAATGTGACTTAATACATACTCCATAATCAAAAATTTTTATTGGCTTCATATTCTTTACAGCAACTTAATTTTTCTATCCAAAATCCAATCCCAAATCTTGCATTACATTTAGCATCATATCTCATTAGGCTCTGTTTATCTGGAACAATTCTTCAATTTTTATCATTAATAACATTGAAACTTTGGTAGTCTAAGCCAGTTCTTGGGGGTTTTATTGACAATAATGGCCTCATGGTTGAATATGTTTGTTCATTTTTATATAGGGGTAGCACAGAAGAGATGTGTGTGTTCTCAGTGCATCACATCCATTGTCTCATGTTGGTTGATTAAAAAATTGTTTATTCAGGGTAGTTTTCATCAGATTTCTCTGCTACAAATGTATGTACCTATTTTCCATTTGCAAATAACAAGTGACTTGTCAGTAACATGGCAGTGGCTGAATGTTTCTGTCCCCTCTAAATTCCTGTGTTGAAATTCTAACCCCCAATATAATAGTATTAGGAATTAAAGTCTTTGAGAAAAAAATAGATCATAAGGCTTAGACTCTCATAAACGAGATTAGCAATTTTATAAAATAGTCCCAAAGGAGCTTATATGCCCCTTGCACCACATGAGAAGACTGCTGTCTACAAAATAGGAAACAAACCTGACCAGACAACAAATCTGTTGATTTCATCTTTGACTTCTCAGTCTCTAAAGCTGTGAGAAATAAATTCCTATTGTTTACCAGCCACCCAATCTATCCTAGCTGACTCTAGCAGCCTGAAAAGACTGAGGCAGAATCTAAGCTTAAATTTTACTTTCACTACTTTATAATCTAAATTATGTCCTTAAGATATTACAATCTTGAAAAGAACTGCTAGTTTTCCATATGTAACTTATAATTTCAAAAGTTTTTATTTGTTGTGTCTATCCATTGTGGTTATTTCTCTTAAGTAGTTGTGGCTAGTATGTGCACTGTGCATTTCCAGTACCCACAACAATGTATGGCAATATTGGGCACTGGTAAAATATGTATAAGGGAATGAATGAATGATTAAATAATTACACTCCAGAAAATTATTTAATAAAGAATTATAGGATTTATAGGATTTCTAATGTGAACAACAGAAATAAAGCGAATGAGACTCCATTTAAAGCCCTGTCTATAGTGTATGACAACTTTGCCATCCTGTCCCTAAAGAGAAAGAGAAGATGAGGCTGATTATCTAAACTGAGCACCACAAACCTGCAGACAGAAAGATAGCAATGGAAATGGAAATTCTACTTCTTAAATAATGGGCCTAGATTTTTTTTTTTTTAAGGAACAACAAATCTACTTGATTGATAGTCTGCAACTCATTTGTAATGATCTATCCAATGTTAGACAATCTTCCTGCAGATTAGTACAGAACATTGGACATGTTTTTAGACTTGTAGTTTGTCATTCAATTAAAAGAGAGGTAGAATGTGTAGAGAGCTGTCAGAAATTATTCTTAGGAACATTTTTAAAATCACATATTATTAGGTTTTGAAAAAAATAAGTTTATTTTTATTTTGGTCTTCAAATTTTTGCAGAAACTTATTTATGTAAGTACAAATAATTTTTTTTCTAGAATAATGAATTCTTCATTTCCTTTCCATTGCCCTCCAGGGTCACTTATTTCCTTCTAACCACCTCCGCTATATATTTAGTTGTACCTCAGAGTATAGTAATGAAAAAGCATGAATTTTACTAAAGGAAGATTTTTAAGCCTCCTTTTGCAGAAGTCTGCCATTTTCCATAAAAAAGAAACCTTTGATCTAACAACTCAAAATTCTTTTGGAAAATTCAATAACAAATCTTCACCATATTCTACTAATGCACTTAAATGTCATTGCAAAACTCTGTGGGATCTGACGAGTTTTGAAACATAGTGCTGTGTTATATAACTCTTGAATTTTAATACTCTAGAAAGGCTGTGCCCCAGTCTCAAAAGGCCCTCTTTGAAAAATTGAACAAGGATGTAGAATACTCTAAGTTCTTGGTAAGATCAATTCTGGTCACTACCGCCTACACTGACTTAACACTGGAAATTATCCCAAGAAGGAAGCTAACAGAGGAATTTCTCCTTAAGAGAGTAACCCCATAATGTCCTCCATTTCTGCTTACTTCAGTCAACTTAAGAAGAGCAAGGCTCACCAGGCCTGTCATTCCCCGGACTCTTTTTTACATTTGACTGGCATGTTCTTTAAGTGGATTCTTATTTTGCTCTAATTGAAAGCCGACTTCTACCAGCTGTTTTAGTGGTGACATCTTTTTTTTTTTTAAATTGATAACAAGCACTTGGTTCAAGATCTTTTTCTTCACTATTATTCCCATTCTCAACCTTGGTAATTTCAATTCCATGTATATCAAGTATATTATAAATTCAATATTCTGAAATGTTAATTTCTTGATCTGCTCACTTGTAGTGAATATTTTCCTCTATCTATCTCAGTTATATTCTCAAATGTGTCCCAAGTCTTGTATGTAATAATTACAGCTGAGCTGGAATCTTATTTTCAAGTTTCCCTGTCTGTGAGAACCAACTGTCCTTTGGTTTTTTTCTACCATCCCAATTCCAACTACTCTTTGGCCCAAACTAAAACTCCAATATACTGATTTCATTAGCTTTTCAGTTCACCCATGTTCTTTTCTTTTTCTTTTCTTACACAGAATCAAATTCCATGATTAAATACTATAATCATCCTTTTGCATATACACATAATTCTTTGTCTTCCTTCTCTCTTATTCTTGGCAAAATTCCAAAGCTGATTAAATCAAATATTCTTCCTTCTGCAGATGTATATCAGAATAACAGGATATAGCAGAAGAAAATACAAACAAGCTGACTGATCTCCCTTCAGATTTCAACTCACAAAACTCCAGTGAACTCTTAAAGCTGCTCAAATCTCCTGTGCTATTTTCATAGTTTGCATGCTTATTGTCTAAGGATGCTATGTCACATCTTATAAACTCTGCTCAAATCTTTTATCCTTCCTATATTCTCAGATGATGACCTACTTTAACAATTCAACAAAATAACTGATATAATCATGAAAACATCTATATCTTCCTGCATTTGACTTATGCTTATAATTGCATATCTTGCCTCTTTGTATATGATAAAAAATGTTTTGTCCCCACCTAGCCACCATGCAAACTCACCCTTGTTATCTACTCAATCTATCCCTTAACATCTACTTAAGACTTTATTCTTCAAGTATTATCCATTCATTAGATCACCAGAGTTTTATCCCACTTATCTAGGTCATCCCAATCACACTGCTATGGTCACAATGATTTGATCATAATGATGAAGCTCTATGGATGGGAAAAAGTACCCTTATAAGAAAGACACCACCAAGAAGTTTGTTTGTCTCTTTCCAACATATGAAGAAGGCATAAGGAGAAGGCACCATCTTGATCCAGGAATCAGGTCTTATACAGATATTAAATCTACTGTCAGCTGATCTTGGAATTCCCAGCCTCCAGAACTATGAGACATAAATTTTCATTATTTATAAACTACATGGTATTTGATATTTTGTTATAGCAGCCTGAAAATAAAATATATGTATATATAATGATATATATGTATATATATAAAAGAATTAATTATTATATATAAAAATTAAAACTAGTTCACCCATGAGCCCTCATTTATTCATATAGCCTTATTATTTCTCTGCTCCCCTTTATGGTAGAACCTCATGACAGAGTTGTGTATATTTACTGTCTCCATTCCCCACCTTCTTATCTAAATAGTCTATTAGGCTTTATCTTCCATTACTCCACTGCTTCTATCTTATCCATGTCACTCATGATCTGTTAACATATTCAATATGTAATTCTTAGTTCTTAATTCTTCAAGTAGTTCTTGCCTTAGTCCTCTTGTCCTTTCTGTTCTGACCATTCATTTCATAAGATATACTGCTCACCAGTTTGACTTTAAATTCTATCTACATGCTGTTGACTTATAATGTACATTTTCAATTCCAAACCCTCTTTTGACTATTAGAACCAAATTTATCCTTTCAACATCTCTGCTTGATTGGATAATAGGTATCTCAACTTGAGATATCCAAAATTGGATTTCTCTAAAGCCCCTCCTTCCTGAATGTTTCTTTCTGGAATCCAGTTTTCTCAGATCCTGAAGGTAATGTCATCCTGGATTCCAGGATTTTTGAGGTAATTCTTTGAGTTCTATCTTTAAATAATATACTGCCTTCATGGATTGTAATTGCCAGGGTCTTTTAAAAAATAAATCAAACAAAACACTAGCATGAAATTTAAACTCTAGGCTAGTGCCAAATGCAAGGGTGATTTCCAAACTATGCATTAAGTGTGAAATTAAGCCAAATGCATCAAACTGATATTATTTAATCTACTGTGTTATGTTAAATGAAGGTAAACACAACAACTGATAAAATGAAGTAGTTTATCATCATGAATATTTTCCTAATATATATTAAGTCCAGTTGATATTTGTGGTCTGTTAGTAAGGTAAAAACTAAGTCCAGAATTTAAAGTGTTGTTATATTTGTTTCTTATAATTTTCAAAGATTTACTGATAACTTCTTAGCAACCCAGACACTGTCATCACAGTTTATATTAAGCGGACAGCTGACATCTTACCTACTAAGAAAAATCAAGGGAAAGCAATATTATAGGAAATGGTGCATAATAGATTTCTGAGTTCATGAAAGCAATTCTGTCACAGAAAAACTGCATAATTGCAGTGTTCTACTAGGGTGAATCTTAATGCTTCAGATAAATTCTTTCTGTTTATTTATGGCACAGTCTGTTGTCACGGTAACAACTCTACAGAGCCATCATGTCCATATGGTATGACCAAATCTTCCACTTAGAGTAGATTCTTTTCTATCCAGCCTGATAGTAAATAATCAGTGGTATCATAAACAAAATTTCTGTTTCAGCTGATTGCTCAGCAATTGACTTACTAAGTGTAACTTTGTTTCCTAGAGCATTGGATTCAGTTCAATCCAAAGACTCAGCTTGAATAAATAATTTTTACTGGGGATATTCTAGATAATAACAGGTAGAGAAACCTTGAAAATAAATCTCTAAATAATAACACTCCTAAATGAGTATTCTATAAAGCTAATCATAAAATCTCCATTTATACCTCAACGTATACACTGATCTCAGTTCTTTGAGAAAATGTTTCTTTTGTCTATAAGCCAAATATTTGGTTTAACTGTAATTATCTGTTTTCACCATTTACTGATCTACCTACTTTTTGAAAGGTTATGAAGGACCATTTCCACTTCTCAAAGTTGACAGTCTTTACAGTAGCCATTGAATGCAGTTTTCATGGAATTCTTTGATGCCCTACTAAAACATGACTACAAAATTTATTCTCATTTTGGACAAGCTGGTAATTAGAAGAAAATGCAAAGAAAAATAAAAGGGTTTGTTTAGCAATGATTCTAAATAATCTCTGACATGAGAAATCTAGACTTGTTTTTCATATCTATTATTTTCTATCCTCAGGATACATGTTCATTGAAAGCTTTATGTAATAACAGAGGTAAAATGTTTAAAAATTTTTAGGAAATAATATATATTTCTTCCTTCCTTCCTTCCTTCCTTCCTTCCTTTCTTTTTCTTTTTTTTCTTTTTTTTTTGGTACCAGGGATTGAACTCAGGGGCACTAAACCACTGAGCCACATCCCCAACCCTATTTTGTATTTTATTTAGAGACAGGGTCTCACTGAGTTGTTTAGCACTTCACTGAGTTGCTGAGGCTGGCTTTGAACTCACGATCCTCCTGCCTCAGCCTCCCAAACCACTGGGATTACAGGCATTCACCACCACTCCCGGCTTATATTTCCTTATAATGCATTAACAAACAAGTTAAAAGTTTAACTTTTTAAAGACATCATTGTACAGATTGCTGTTGCTTGGCTTAGGTAAGATTAAACTGCAGGATGGTTTTGACTAACCTCATTCCACATATTAATTAATAAATAGTTGTAGATAGGAAATACCAGAAATAAATGTAAATGTCTGAACCATTAAATCACTGATGAACATTCACAACTTTGGTGTTCTGTGCCTGAAGGATCCCCCAGCAGAGTTTCCCATGAGTTGGCTCCTAGGTTACACCAGCATCTGTATACAGCTAAAAGCAATCATACTATTTCAAGTTGCTATGAATAAAAAAAGACAGTTAAGGATTAGAAATGGGTTGTCATATGATTTTGCTTCTGTTGCAAAATAGATACCTTTAATACTACCTTGTGCAGTTGCTTACTTTCATAATTGAAGGACAGGCCAAATTTCAGTAGAGGTTTTGAAAATAAAATTGTCACTCTTTCCCCATGCAAGAACACATACCTCCCTGAATCCTATTCACCTCAAGTTAAGAATGGATGATTTATAGTGTATGATGAATCAATAGAAAGATACCTAAGCAGGGAGAAGAATGGTTTGATTTCAGGAGAAGAATAGTGAACAGTGCTTATTTGGAAGTTGCTGAATGAATAATACCTTTGTAGATTCCACAGTGAGCAGAACAGAGGGGAAGGAATCAATGCTTTTGTCCTTGAGAAGTTTGCAATGAAATAGACAAGTAGTGCACACTGAAACTAAATAACATTTTTAAGTGTCTATTTCAGACTTTGAGGGGAAGTGTGCAGGTTTTAATGGAGATGCAATGTATAAACCTAAATAAGGGAGACAGTTGTCATGGTCTTGTAAGTGGCAGATTTTATTGATGCCATGACGTAGGTATTTTTTAAGGTCCACAAATGATTAGAGATACTCTCAAGAACTCTTCTGATGCTTACTTAGGTCTACAATGGATATTCAAAATATAAGGAATGTTGTTTGAAAATTAAATTTTAATAATCCTGATAATATTTGATAATTCTTCTAAGGAGTACATAGACATCTCATTTACATTTGAAGATATGAATAGAATTACTTCCTATATATATGTATATATTTAGGGTACCTGGGTTTGAATTCAGGGGCACTGGAACACTGAGTCACATCCCCAACCCTATTTTATATTTTAATTAGAGACAGGGTCTCACTGAGTTACTTAGTGCCTTGCTAAGTCACTGAGGCTGGCTTTGAACTTGCGATCCTGCTGCCTCAGCATCCCAAGCCAAGAGGAGTATAGGCATTTGCCACTGCACCTGGCCTTACTTCCCATATATTTGATTGTAACTAGAACATTTAATTCATATGTATATATTTCTTCCAAGCAGATTGTTTTTTGTAGTTAGATAGATCTAGGAAAGTCTTTGGCTATGTGTAATGCTGGCTCAGCCTTTTCTACCATGTATGACATTGTGAGCTGCCTAACGTGGATTTACTGGCAAAGCTGGATTCATTGTCACACAACACCAGTAATCTTCACCCCAACCCCTCTCCCCAAAACCACTATTATCATGAAAAAGTTTACCACATTTTCCAAAGATGTCTAATTTATAATCAGGTCATAGCTCAGCCAAAGCCTTGAAGAATATGATTCAATGATTTAGTATGACAGAAATGGATGAGAAACAGCTGCAGAGAATAGTGAGATTCTGTAATAAAAAGAGTAACTCATTATTGGGACTAGATTCAGAATCATCAGGAAACATTCACCAGGCAACTACTACATACCTGCCATGATTTCTGCCATTACAGATTGGTCACCAGGCCAGAAAAAGACACAGCAATGCCAACCTGTAGCCTCTAGAGGTAGTTTAAAGAGTTGGTATTATTTGAGAAATGTTAAACCAGAAAGAAGAAATTAAAACAGTTGGGATTACCACAAATGGGAGGTCAGCAAAGCAAGGGCAGAAAATGTAAAGAAGAAACCATGGAGGAAGAGCTGCAGAAAGCAGATTCTGATTTCTTTATTCATCACTAATGCAACTTACGTGTTCTCCCAGGTACTGGCCTTCTAAATGAGCCCCAAATGAATGACTGTGTCTGGAGCTTGCCAGTTTGTGACCTTTCCAGCATTGATTTGCATGTGATATTCTGCCTGGATGCTTTTGTTTTTATGAGTTAGGAAGAGATTTGTTTTGTTACCAGAACAGCAGCCAGTAAGACCAAAAGACAATGAAAAGGCCCTTGGCAGTTACTGCCTCATTCTTGGTGTTAGGGAATTATTGGCAGGATGGGTTTGCACCATTAAAAAAAAAAAAAAAAGTGAGCTGTGTTCAAAAATGACTTCATTTAATTCTGGGAACAAGTGTTAGTAATTCAGTGTTTTAAAGCATGTTGAGTACTTGAGGAAAAAACTGTCCAGTCCCCAGCCTCTGCATTGAACATCACCTTGTGTGTAAGTGTTCCTGGCATGCATCTAGCTTCCACTAGGTAGCCATAGTGTAGTGTTCTGCGGAGAAGAGAGAATAGTGTTTCTGTTGGGCATGTAAGAAACCGCTGCAGATCCAAACGTGACTCTGAAAGTGGCCAACCAATGCCAACCATCATCAAGGTGGCTGAATCAGGAGATTTTCTTGTTCATGTCAATATGTTTGGCTCTTAAGAACATAGAAGCTTACAAAGAAAACTAAAATAGTCATTGGTATAATTCACAATAGGTCAAGCAAGTCTACTTTGAAGTTCTTCTAACATAGCCTAAGACATGAAAAAAGGCCCTATTTTCTCTAGTACAATTCTAGACTGCCTATCAACTTTGGTATTCTAAGAGCCAAGAGCACCCACACGTGAAATAAGAAAGGGCTAAGATAGATGACCAGATGGCAAAGAAATACTGTGCTTGGTGAGGGAAAGTCATCCTGAAGGTCATTTCTGATTATAGTTCCTTGTGCAGCAACACTTCTACTTTGGGAATTAAATTTAGATAGGATACCTCCTAGGACTCTGCAACATATCTGGGGGTAAGGAATAAGATGAAGATGTGATAGTTGCAGAAGGCTGGGAATTTTGTTGGTCTTCTGGGCAAGACTTTGAAGCCAGCTAGCAAAATTTGAAATTTATGTCAATTTGTGCTATGATTTGTAAGCATAGTCCAGTAGAAATTGGTGATGCTTGGGTCACACACAATATATGCTTCAGTGGAAATTAAAACAACATTCTATTTTAAAATTCTATTTTAAAAATTCCATAAACCATCTAAATTGTGTGGGTCAGGATGGTGGCTTGTTGACAGCATAATTTTATGCAAGGATAAAATTTTAAATGTCTAGAATCAATGGACTGTTTTTCCTTTAGGCAATTTTTTTATTAAACTTAATTTCAGATCATCCAAGCTAACAACTGAGGTCACATACATATGCTTTGGCAAACAGTTGATTTGCAGTTGGGATCAAAATCTTAGGAAAATAAGGTGCTTAATCAGGATTGCATTTCTAAATAGAGGGTCAGCCCATCTATGGTTCCAGATAGGATAAATCTCTGTCTATAGGTGTGGCTAAAATTTCTCTGAATATAACTCTGAAGCTGCTCAAATACTGGACAAAGAGGTCAATAAAAATCTCAGTGTTTGGGGGCTATACAGTATTACAGGAATATTTTAGTCTTGGAATGTCAAGAGTATTTTACACACAAATCACTTAACATTCTTCATACAGTATCCATAGGTTGCAAAATCTCAAGTAATGAAGCTGTCAGTCCACAAAAACAGATACATCAAAATATATCTTTATATATCTACATTATTTTACCTACTCTAATATCTATAAACATGAGCCAATTAAATGTTAGACAATAGCTTCCAGAAATAATCGTTTGGTTTAAAATTATTCTTTCTCACAATAATTAGTCAGCAAAGCAGTTTTTGAAACTACAACTACATTTGATAAATACAATCATATTGTCAGCATACGTTTTTCTATTCTCTGGAAAGAGATGCCGGAAAATGACAATTTTCCACCCAATCAAAAATATCCAATATGTAAGAATGATAGGCCTCAGCATGCTATGATACAATGACATGATACTGAAAAAAAAAATCAGATCCCACTATTTCTCATGAGTTTCCATTGAAAGAAATTGAATCAAAACCTTTCCAATTACACTGGAAACCCATGTATAATAAAATGATATTCGCCCCTCTCTCTCACCCTGCACAAAACTCAACTCAATTGGATCAAGAACCAATGCATTAGACCAGAGAGATCTTACACCTACTAGAATAAAAAGTAGGCCCAAATCTCCATCATGTCAATTTAGGAATAAAATTCCTCAGCAAGACTCCAAAGCACAGGAAGAAAAATCAAGAATCAATAAATGAGATTTTATCAAACAAAAAAGCTTCTTCACAGCAAAGAGAAGACTCAAGAACACGAAGAGAGCGCCTATAGAATGGGAGAAAATCTTTGCCACCTGCATCTCAGATTAGAACATTAATTTCCAGGATATATAAAGAACTCAAAAACACCAAAACCCAAAAGAACCCAATCAATAAAAGGGCAAAGGAACTGAAGGGACACCTCACAGAATAAGAAACATGAATGGTCAAAAATATATGGAAAAAAATGTTCAACATCACTGGCAATTAGAGAAATGCAAATTAAAACTATACTGAGATATGACTTCACTCCTGTCAGAATGGCAATTATCAAGAGTACAAGCAATAAGCTGGGCACAGTGGTACATGCCTATAATCCCAACAGCTTGGGAGGCTGAGGCAGTAGGATCAGGAGTTCAAAGCCAGCCTTAGCAATGACGAGGTGCTAAGCAACTCTGTGAGACCCTGCCTCTAAACAAAATACAAAATTTGCCTGGGGATGTGGCGTGGTGGTTGAATGCCCCTAAATTCACTCCCCAGTACCAAAAAAAAAAAAAAGTCACAATAAGTGTTGGTGAGCATGTGGGGATGGTACATTCCTACATTCCTTGTGGGACTAAAAATTGGTGCACTCTGGAAAGCAATACAGAGATTCCTCAGAAAATTTAGAATGGAACTACCATTTAACTCAGTTATCTCACTCTTCTCCATATACCCAAAGTCTTAAAACCAGCATACTATAATGATGTGGCCACTTCATTGTTCACAGCAGCTCAATTCACAATAGCTAAGCTATAGAACCAACCGAGGAGCCCTTCAACAGATGAATAGATAAAGAAAATGTGGTGCATATACACAATGGAATATTACTCAGCCCCCCCAAAAAAGAATGTAATTATGACATTTGTAAATGGATGGCACTGGAGACTATTATGTTAAGTGAAATAAGCCAATCCCAAAACAAAAATGCTGAATGTTCTCTCTGATATGTGGATGCTTACTCAAATAGGTGTGGCAAGAGGCAAGAAGTGGAGTTTCACAGTTTTGGACAGAAGGGAATGGGGAGGGAGGTGTAAATGGGAAAGAGAGTAGAATGGATGAGACATAACTTCCCTATGTTCATATATGAATGCATGACCAGTGTAACTTCACATCTTGTACAACCACAAGAATGGGAAGTTATAATCCATGTATATATCATATGTCAAAATGCATTCTACTGGCATGTATAACTAAAAATAACAAAATATAAAAAAATTAAAAGCCTTTCAAATTAAATTGATAGATCTGTTGGAGGATAAATGATCCAAAAACACATGGAAAATATTTCAGCCACTCTCAATAAGACTTCACCCAACTAACCAATTCCCAACTAACCAAAAAAAAATCCTCCTTTACATGATAGAGAAATATAGATTAAGTAAAAGCCATTAGAAAAATCAAGACATATACACATATCAACATAGGTCTCAAACAGTCCCACAGTAGTGATAAAAATATACAGGTAAATCTTAAACAATCTGTCAGGAAATCAAACAAGCCCTGGAGATACATATTCCTTTCATATATGACAAGTAGCTACTTGAGTGGATTTGGGATACATCTAAGTAGACAGTCTTCCTTTATCTATGTTAAGTAATAAATAGATTTTAAACTCAAATATGAAAGAAAGAATGAGGAATGAGTTACCATTTATTATGAAAACAGTAGAAAGCTGATTTACCAGAATATTTCTTCTGTTTTGGACATTTTCCAGACATGTTCCAGATGAAAAATCTTGGTAACTGGGGAGAGAGTCCAGTAAATGTACTAGCTCTAGGGGAATCCAAACATTGGCATGCTTGCATGGTGTGCCATCTGCTAAAATGTTACAGCTATCTGAGAAGTGCACTATCAAATATAGGACTATTAGCTGCATGTGATTATTGAGCAGTTGAAATTTAGCTAGTAAAAATGGGAAGGTAGTTGTAGTGGTGCACTCCTCTAACCTCAGCGGCTCAGGAGGCTGACAGGAGGATCGCAAATTCAAGTCAGCCTCAGCAATTTAGCAAGACTATAAGCAACTCAGTGAGACCATGTCTCAAAAATAAAATATGAAAAAGGGTTGGAGATGTGGCTCAGTAATTAAGTGCCCCTGAGTTCAATACCAAAAAAAAAAAAAAAACCCATAAAAAATCGAAGTTTAATTAAGTTCAATTTTAATTGATTTTATTTTAAATATGCACTGGTGTTGAAAACTATGGTGATAATATGGTGGACAGGGCATATATGGTGGATAACACAAGAGATTATCTTTTAAAAAATATTTCTATTAGATATTGATGAACCTTTATGTATTTGTTTGCTTATATGTGGTGCTGAGAATCGAACCCAGTGCCTCACACATGCTAGGCAAGCACTCCACCATTGAGCCACAACTGCAGCCCACAAGAGATTATCTTTATAACCTGTGGCAAACAACTTTTCTTAGAAAAATAAATGAAATAATGCCATCCATAAACAAAACATGTTTCCTTGGACTACATTTCAACTAAGAACACTGTTCAACAACAACAACAACAAAACTCTACTAAGAGAATGTGAAAGCAAAGCCCAAAGTGTGGGGAGATATTTGCAATATATACACAAAACAAAAGCCTCATATTGGCAATAAAGAAAAGCTCCTGTGACTGAACAGGTGAAAGATAGGCAAACATTAGAAAAACTGGCAAGTGACAAGAGCAGGGACTTCAGAAAAGATATCAAAGTAAACAATAAAGACAGGAAAATACAGTGCACTTATTATTTGTCAGGTGTATATAAATATAAAATAAATGTGTCACTATGACCCCACCAAGGGTCTGTAAAAAGAGACTGACAGAACCAAGTGTTGGTGAAGATGTGGAACAATGAGAACTCTTACATGGTAGGAATGCAAATTGGTACAATGATTATGTAAACCATTGGGCATTATATGCACATGATGAAAATACTCATTTCGTATGGCTCTAAAATGCCAGCCCTAGGATCTGATCAAACAGAAAGGCAAAGGCAAGTATAATTCATAATAGCCCTGCAACCCCAAACTTATATTGCAAATATATAAAATATATAACAGATCTATACAATGAAATGCCACATGTACATTGTATGAACAAAATGTTGTACTCTTATAACAAAATAAATAAATACAAAGAAAATTTATAACATTTATCAAGAACCTTAAAATGTGTCCTACTTCTGAAGGCCCCTCTGTCAGTTACCTTTTCCTCTATGACACAATACCTGAGATAAACTGATGATGATGAAAGACTTGTTTTGGCTCACAGGTTTCAGTCCATACATAGTCACTTGGTCCAATTTCTTTGGACCTGTGGTGGTACAGCACATCATGGTGGTGGAAGTGGGTGGCAGAGGAAGACTGTCCACCTGGTGGAAGCCAGGAAGCAAAGAGAGGAGTTAAGCCCCAGTATTCCCTTCAGGAGCATTCCCCCAAAGAACTCACTTTCTTCTACCTGGCCCCACTCCTAACTGTTCTACCACCTCCCACCTCATCCTCACCAGCAGCTAGCAATCAAGCCTTCCACCCATGAACCTTTGGGGGACATTTAAGATCCAAATCGTAATGGTACCAATTCTGTGTATAGAAATTTATCCTAAGTGGGCATGAATAAATAGATTATTTACATTTGCAACAAAGGAAAACTAGAAAGAAAAACTAAAAATTGTATAAATTATCTACTGCTACATGAATAAAAACTAAGCAGTTGGCAGAAATTCCTACAACTTAAAAACATTTTAAAAAATTACAAATTCCTTAGTGACATTTAGGGGTGTCATAAAAATTAAGACAAAACTGTGCGCCATAATTATGATCCTAACCAAAACTATTACTGGAAAAATGCTATAGAAAAAAACTTTTAACAGTGCATACTTCCATTTAGAGTCACATTTAAGGTGATTTTATTTTGCACGTCATGTTTTTCTATTCTTTTCAAATTTGGCCAACAAAAATTGATCAATCATTAAAGGAAACTGATGATTTAAACACAAATATGACTAATGCTATTTAAATAAAAAAGTTAGGAATGGAAAATGAATATATAAAAAACACTTCATCATTTTTAGAAAAACTTCCTAAGTCTTAAAATGTTTATTCTGCAAAAAGATTGAAGATGAGCCACGCACAGTGGCACGTGCCTATAATCCCAGCAGCTTGGGAGGCTGAGATAGGAGGATTGAGAGTTCCAAAGCCAGCCTCAGCAACTTAGCAAGGTATTAAGCAACTCAGTGAGACCCTGTCTCTAAATAAAACACAAAGTAGGGCTGGGGATGTGGCTCAGTGGTCAAGTGCCCCTGAGTTCAATCCCTAGTACCGCGCCCCCCCCCCAAAAAAAAAAAGAAAGAAAAGAGAAGAAAAGAAAAAAGATTGACAATGGGAAGAAAGAACTAGAATTTAAAAGAAAATCATTCAAGGCAGCAAAATCAAGAATACTAAAGGCTCCATAAGGACTCCTTTATCCACAGATGGAATATGATAAGCTGAACTCCTAGGTAGTATGCAAACTAGGAGCAAGAGCTGTCACTGGCCCTGCTGCCTTTCAACTTGAGCTATTTATGGTAGGATTGGCTCATGTGCCTCTCTAGGCTTGCCTCAGAGTTTAATGTTAGACATCCATGGGTTTCTTTCCTCAGAAACCCAAGATCAGTTGTAAAGTTAGAGACTCTTCAATATCCTCTTGATTTTTGGTATTGAGATGGTCTTTCTTTTAAGTTCTCTGAAACATAAGAAAGGAAAATCAATATTTAAGATAGAAAGTATGAAAATATTTGCAAGCAAATACTACTTTAACCAAATAGTAATAAATAGATGGAACAAAAGGATCTTTCTCACAAATGATATTTCATTTTTGTTTGGGGGTTGTATTTTTAGGGGAGCAAGAATTCATGGAATTAAATCAACAAATTTTACAGAATACTTGGTACCTGATCTTAAAAACTGCCTTTAAACTATATCATTGATTTTAGGAAAGAATTTAAATGAAAAGTCATGGTAGGTATAGTTCATTCTACACTTTCAACCCTGTTTCAACTATGTGCATTCAATATTACATGGATATATTTGGAATAAATTTCTTAAACTATAGACCTGAGAAATACAAATTAATCAAGGTTATATAGTTTCTTCCTAACCAAATTATACGTTGTGTAATTTTGCTAAGAGATGGGATCTTCTGTCAGAAAAGCCAACCTGAAAAATTACAAATAGTTAATATGTAAATGCTAAAATAATTATGCTTTCTCTTTTTCCCAAACCTTTTTAGTTTGATAAATAAATTTTTAATTCTCATTATAATTTTGTTTAAAAAATTATCAAAACATGCCAATGTGTACATATGTAGTTAAGTTGCCATATTGATTCAGAAGCAAAACCACTTTTTTTAGTATTTATTTTTTAGTTGTAGTTGAAGTCAATAACTTTATCTTATCTATTTATTTTTATATGGTACTTAGGATAGAACCCAGGGCCTCACACTTGCTAGGCAAGCACTCTACTGATAAGCCACAACCCAGCCCCACCACTTTTTAATCCTTTATTGTAAGATTTGTTTGTTAAATGAATCTTTCAGAAGAAAATAATCACAAATTCAAGAATAGCAATACTTGAGTGTGGTACATGCCTATTTTCCCAACAACTCAGGAGACTGAGGCAGGGGTATTAAGAGTTTGAGGCCAGACTAACAAGTTAGTAAAGACCATGTCTCAATATAAAAATGTTTTAAAATGTCTGGGAAAGTAGCTCAAAGGTAGAGCACCTCTGGGTTCTTCCCCTAGTACCACACACATATACATGTTCTCACACACAAATGCATCGTGTGCCTTTTTGAGACTTATATTGTACAAAAACAAAATAAATTTTAAAATTACTTAACCAGTGACTAAGGAAGGACTGTTTAATGGGGTAAATACTGACAGTCTATTTTTCTTACATTAACAATTAGATAAAGAGAATGTATTATCAACAGAAGCTGAGAATAGAAAAATAGGGGTTACAATCCCACATCTGTCACCAAAAATGTATCAAAACAACTTACAATTACTGTTTGAAAAGGAAAGCAACTTTTGTTTTCTTTCTAAAGCATAGAACATTTCCTAGAATAAAGCTGAAAATTTTTCTACAAATAAATATGAAAATAAAGTAATAGATAAATTTTTTATAAATAACACTTCTCATAAATGTTATAAAATTAAAAGTTTAGAAATTCTGTTCAATTCCTTCATCCACGTCTGCACTACCTTCAGTAAAACGTTAAAGGTTTGGAATGATTTACATCTTATATTCTCAGGTGTGAGTTAGGATAACAGGCTAGGCTGCATTATGAGATATTGAGTTGCTTTTTAAGAATATTCTGGGGAAGGGCTGGGGATGTGGCTCAAGAGGTAGTGCGCTGGCCTGGCATGCGTGGGGCGCTGGGTTCGATCCTCAGCACCACATACAAATAAAATAAAGATGTTGTGTCCACCGAAAACTAAAAAATATATATTAAAAAATTCTCTCTCTCTCTCTCTTTAAAAAAAAAGAATATTCTGGGGGAAAAACTGAAACTTACATTGGTTTGCCAAAATTGGTTGTAAATTGTACACACTTGAAAGATGTCACAAATGAAAGCAAATTGATTGATATAGTATATGACTTCTTTGTCATAGTGGGATTGTGTCTCTAATGGAACTTTTGATAGAAGGATGACAGTGGCCTCTCTGTATATACCAAACCCTTGTTTATGGAGTCTTAAGTCTAAAGTCTCTAAAATTCTGAGTTCTGCAATAGAGCTCTGGGTGATGCTGGTAAGAAGATGTAGGGAAAATTTCCAATTTTAACAAGATCCACATGACTGTTCTTATTCCCTAGGTTTCATACCAAAAAGTACACAAGAACTTGAAAAAGAATTTTTATTCATTGCAGTTACCAATAGTAGCTTCATACACTGTCTCTATTGATGTTTGTTACTCAAGCTCCTTATAATCTACTGAAACCCCCTGTCAGGGTTGTGTGTTTATTAGAAGGTAAAGGGTTGTATAGTGACTGTACTGGTTTCCTAGTACTGTCATAGCAAAGTACCACAAACTGGGTGCCTTAAAACAACAGGAATTCATTGCCTCACACTTCAGAAGGATAGTAGTCCGATATCATGATTCCTCTGAAACCTGCAGAGATATCTTTTCCTGCTTCTTCCTAGTTTTTAGTGTTTGTTGATGATCTCTGGAATTCTGATAACAGCATTAGTCATATTGCAGTAAAGGTCTGCCCTGTTCCTGTGCAACATCATCTTAACTAATTTTATGGACAGTGATCTTATTTTCAAATAAGGTCACATTCTGAATCATTTACTAGGAGTTATGTCCCTCAAAAGCTCATGTGGAAGACAAAGCAAGAATTCTCAAATGTGAAATGATAAGGTTATAAGAGCCTTAACCTAATTAGTGGATTGATCCACTGATAGCTATAAACTGGGTGATAACTATAGGCATGTTAAGATGTAGCTGGAGGAGGTAAGTAACTGGAGGTGTGTTGTTGGGGTGTACATTTTGTCCCTGGGGAACAGAGCTTTCTCTCTGCTTCCCTGTTGCCACATCCACATATGATTTCCTCCATCAAGCCCTTCCACCATGATCTTCTGCCTCACCTCAAGCCCAGAACTATGGAGTCAACTGACCATAGACTGAATCTCTGAAAACATGGTCCAAAATAAACTTTTCCTCCTCTGCGTTGTTTTTTTCAGCTCCTTTGGTCACAGCAATGAAAGAGCTGACAAAGACATATCCTTTTGGAGGTACAGAATTTAACACATAACAGTAATAATATGATTCATTGACTAAGTCAGAAACCTTTCAGAGGATTCTTATGTGGCTGGATATTTCACAACATATTACAGGAATAAATTTAAGTCTCCAGTTCTTCACAAGAAACATCTGTAAGACAAACATTCTTATCTATATTGTCTCAGCATTCACTATTATGCTAAAGGAAACAGGGAATGGTACTCTCACCCATGTATTGCATATGATTCTGCTTAATTTGTAAGAATAACCTTATATGGTTGTTAATATTATTTCAATTTATATATAAGAAAAAGTGAGAGGCTGAATAAGTCACTTAAGACACTAAAACTAGAATGTATCAGGACTTGGACTTTCAAGTTGCAAAGGCCTGTATTTAATTCTCTGTACTAACATTGTATAGTTGGTCAAATTATCTAGATTTACATAGAAGAGAAATGAAAGTTTAAATAAATTACTCAAAGTACCATAACTTGAATGCAGCAGGGTGTGGATCAAGACATCCAGGTCTGTCAAGTTGCAAAGGCTCCTTCCTCTTTCCATGGAACCATTTTTGTTGAAATACTGAGGAGTGGTGATGAGACTAACCTAAGCTGCATAATATAGACTTGTCCTCCTGTTTATCTGGGATTTCTTCATCTGACTTGTTTAAACATGAATATAGCTAAAATGTTTCACAAATTTATAGTGAGTTTATATGTAGTATTGGTATAGCAAAGGGGTTTGCAAAGCTCTTCTGTAAAGGGTCAGGTAAAAAATATTTTATGCTCTGCAGGCGACAGTTTCTATTCAGTTCTGCCACTGTAGCATGACAGGATTCATAGATAACATGTAATAAAATGAACAAGTTGAATTTCAATAAAATTTTTTTGTGAACACTACTTATGAATTTTATATAATGCTCATGTATCATAATATTATCTTTTTCTTATGATTTTTAAAAACTATTTATATACATAAATTTTTAGCTTGTAGGTCATTCAAAAACAGGCAGCAGACTGGATTGGCCCATGGGTGACAGTTTTTCAGACTCTAGCATAGTGGGAAGAACACTGGGTTATGCAGGCCCTTAATCTCTGCAATTTAGTCTATACATCACCAAAGGTATGTACTAAAATCAGTCGAATTAGAATAAATGAATATAAGACTAAAAGATCAGACAATTGACTTACTGAATTTATATTTTGTTGTTACAACATATCTATATTATTTAGAAAAAATATTTAAACTTTTTTTAGTAATGGGAGAGAGATCTGAAACAAATATTTAAATTGATATCATTTTTTTCAAAAACAAAAAAAAATGGAAAGAGTTGTCACAGAAATTTTATTGGTTATCTAATGCAATTTATTTCAATCTATCAAAAAATGTGTAACTTGTATTATATCTTCCCTTTGGTGAGTACAATAATCTCAGTATTGCCATAAAGTATGCCATTACATATTATAAAACATTGAAACTGGTTGTAATTTCCCCTTATGTCATATTCATCCATCTTAATATGTTGTTAAGTCCAGGAAACTTTCCAAAGTCAAAAAACGCTGGAGAATATGAGGTCAACTTAAGTACTTCATATATTACCAGCATATTGGGTGGAGGATCTTTTTCAAAATTAAATATTCCCTTAGTCACCACAATTGAATCATTGGCTAACTTAACCACTGTGATCAGTGAAATATGTTGCTTGTATGAGTAATGTTGAGACTGCAAAGAATAAATTAGTTGTAAAGCTGTGGATAGGGACAGTACAGTCTGCAAAGTTTGAATACATGCTATAATCAATGCAATGATGATGAGAATAATGCACAGCTTAGAGAAAAGAGGATCATTACCATTACTACCGCTAGATATAGGCTATTCAGAATGAGAATTTAATAATTAGGGAGAAGGAGTGTAAACCATGGAGGTCATTTCTTTTGAGATGATTATCCGTTTTATTCATACACAGGGAAGTCAAATTATTAACACATTCAAGCATGTTTGTGGTGTTTACTTTTAAACACAGGAGAAAAGGAATTATATCACCTAATTCAAGGATAACTAATTTTACAGTTTAGATGTTCTTTCTGAATTTTCTTATTTATATACAAGTTATGTGAAAATTAGATTAAAAAAATAATTACCCTGCAAACTGTAAGGGCCTGTAAAGCCCTTGCAGATAAATATCACAAATAAGAGGCTGAATCCTCTCTGTTGAAAATAAGGGAAGGGACTTCCTCCTGCTCAGACCCCGTCCTTTTTCTAGAGCATTTACTTTAGAACAGGTCGTTGTATTTTCTTCTCTTTTTGAAATGTATATAAATTCTATTAAAAAGTAAATAAAACTTTTGTCAGTTTTGCAACCCAGAAATGTCTTTCTGAAGTACATGAGAGGCATCTTGTTGAAATGCAAACATCAAGAGAAATACTATATTTCTGTGGGAAGGTAGGAGCCTAAACTTGGTTAGCACCTAGCACCTGTCTTAAAGATGTGAGAAGTTTGTTTTTCCTCTGGATAAAGCCAAGAACTGAGACAAACTGTCAACTAATTGCCAAGTTAGGTGATCTATCTGTGATAACTGGCACTATCAGATCTTCTTAGAAAACTAATTACCCTTGGGAACATGGATGTAATGGATGTGTCAAATGGATTATAATAAAGGATGGGATTCCTTTCTGTCTTTGCAGTCTCTTTGCAGGTGGCCTATGATGCATATCACATTCTGATTTAATGTTTATTCAATAGTAAACATGGGTTGCTGTTGTTTTTTTACTACTTTTTTGGAGAGATTTTGTGGTGACTTTGGCATTTTGATCAGATATTCTCTTTTAATTGCATATATAGGAGTCAATCCATTAATAACTATAATGTATAATGTCTGTCTTTTGTATAATGTATAATGAATCTTTTGTATAATGTATAATGAATTTTTTTTTATTTTTTATATTTTATGTAACCAGAATTTTTATTAGACACTTAACCCTAAGGAAAAAGAAGCACATAAATACCTGAATAGACTTCTCTTTATAGACTAATTTTCTGACAGCTGAAAATATATAACTTCATAATTTTTCAATTTTCTGTTTGAAAAATATTCTTTAGGTCCTCAGAGCCTAAAATAAGAAAAGCCTAGTTATTTTCTGTTTATTTTATACCAAGGTAAATAGTATTGGAGAGAGGCATGAAGGTCAAAAATGTGGCAGGTTGGGGAAAGGTTGGTAATCAAGGATATGAGGTAATAGTGAAACCCATCTTGAAAATCAAGTTCAGGTCCTGGTTCCCCTGGTGTTGAAGATTGAACAACCGAGAAATGACAAGGAAAATGTAGTTAAAAGGCAGAACAGAGAGAAAGAGAGAGGAGAGAGGCAGAGAGAGATAGACAGAGAGACAGAGACAGAGACACAGAGACACAGAGATAGAGAGACAGAGAGAGACTCCTCCTGAGAGGAGGGGGTCCAGAGCTGGTGCCTGAGGAAGTGGAGGTTCCATGCTCCTTTATTTATTATTTCAGGCTTCTTTTCTACTCATAACCCCTCCTCCCATCCTGCCTACATGGCCAAAAGTGACCAAAGAGCAGGAAGAGAACTATCCAGGGGGTGACTGCCTGTGTTGGAAAGCATGATCCACAACACACCCCCAGCCCCACCCCCCACCCCCACCTGAAGGCTGTTAGCCTGCTATCTGTCAATAATCAGCTACCTATCCTTTGTCCAGACCTCAATAGATTACCATCCAGTGGTAAGATAATATAATTTGAACAAAGGACTCATTAAAAGATGTCAATCTAGTTCAAGTGCATAAAATTCAAGAATCACTTTATATGGCTCAGGTTGCTAGGACACCCAGGCCGCTGGAAACTCACTGGTACTCCTATTAAAAACACCAACTTTGCAACCACTGTTCTTCTCAGTTCGGAGTCTGATTCCCCCACATCCTATCTGGGCTCGCTACTTCACNCCACCAAGTCACATCCCTAGCCATTTTTATATTTTATTTTGGGACAGGGTCTCACTAAGTTGCTTAGGGCCTTGTTAAATTGCTGAGGCTGGCTTCAAACATCATCCTCTTGCCTCAGCCTCACGAGCTGCGAGGATTATAGGCATGTGCCACTGTGCCCGGCTGTATCTATAATTTTTATTTACTGGCTCACTGATTATATAATTTTTATTTACTGGCTCGGCTCACTGTAATTATAAAAAAAATCCAATTTATCTTCTTTGTCAACCCTTTTCAATAAGAAAGCAATGGTCTTTAACATATGTAAGGCTTTTTCTAACCTAAGTCAGGAAGTTCTCATGAATTTTGAATATCATTATATGGCTACTGTGTGTAAATGCTCAGTATCTTGTGGAATATTTCAATTTACTATTGTTTCTGACAAAAATTAATCAAACAAACATTCTAGATGCCATTTGGCATAATGTCCATTGAAATAACAATAATTTCCTTAATATAATTTTACACTAATAAAATCCTATAAATTAAATTCCTGTATATAATTCATATAAATTAAAATTGTTAAAGTGTTTTTTAAAAGTATAATTTACTTGTGTCTCATATATCCTTCATTCTTTTTTTATATATTATTTTAGTTGTATGTGAACACAATGCCCTTACTTATTTATTTATTTTTATGTGGTGCTGAGGATCAAATCCAGTGCCTCACCCACTCTAGGTGAGCACTCTACCACTGAACACAACTCCAGCCCTATCCTTTATTCTTATTGTGGCTATTTGGAACTTAGGAATAGAATTTTAATCAATGCATCCTTATAGTTTAACTTGTTGAATTGAACTAATTCTTTATCTATTTTGAATCGTGATTCAGTCTTTGGTGAGTTATGTTTTTCAGATTTGCAATCATACTCATGTTTTCAATTTGTTTATTCAAGTTATATATTTTATAAAAGAAAAACCCCTATAAAATATCACTTTCAATGTATCCAAGTCTGTTTATGCCTATATTCCTTAGTTATGTACATTGCCTATTTCCATTTTCATAAATGTTTTGATGAAATCTAGAATCCCTATAACTAAATTTTCTTCACCACTTATTACGTGCAAGGAACTTATACCCAAATCCATTACATATTTAGAATCCTTTAATTTTCACAACGATCATGCCAGGTAGGAATTACCATCATCCTCACCTTGCAGAGGTTAGGCATAGAGAAGTTAGGCAACTTGCCCAAGTCACATGTGTAATAAATACGTATATTTACTAGGATAACTTGAAATAAAATTTAAACAATCTTATTTCAAAATTATAATTTGTGTTCACCATGAAATACAGATTTTTCCACTACATTATGCTATTCACATTAGTAACATCCTGCTAACCCTTATTCTTCTTGGCCCCCAAAATAGGCTAATTGATTATGAATTATTATAATTAAAAAATTGGATATGAACTTGACTTCTAGATTTTGTGAGTACTCTTTATAAATGCTAATTAATTATTAAAACTAATTAGATTTTACTTTAAAAGTACATAACATTTTTTCTAATAAATTTATAACAAATTTATCAGATTGTGGTAAAGTTAATGAATTTGAAAGTCAGATCTTCAGCTCCCTGCCCCAAACCTTTCTCCTGCTTTCTACAACTCCTCAAAGATTTTTTTAAAGAGACCTTGTAATTTAAATGTGCAACTTATTTTTGTACCCTTGGTTCAAGTTCATTTGGGTGAGAGTAGAAGTCTCTCAAAGTTGTTGTTGTTTGTCTCTAAACCTTCCCAACTATCTTGAGCTTCAGTTTTCTCTTTAAAACCTTACTAAATCATTTTTTTTCTTCTATGCTTATGCAAGAGTATGTAAACTAAACTCTTATTTTTGCAGGTTATAACCTAACTAATATGGTCATGATTGTCATGGATATTATAAGGATATTTAATTTGCATTAAAATCAGATTTCCCAGAACATCAGCAATATTTCCTCTCCAAAATATAGTGATCTATAACCTCCTGTTCATTTTATGAGTATGTATGTATATGTACATATACATTTATCTCTCTCTCTTAACTTTCATTATTATTTCATAAAGTCAAGAGTTATTTTAATATCATGAAAACAAGAAAGGTACAGAATAAACAGATATATAAATTGATCTTGTGAAAAACTTACTACCCTGTTTTAATTTTTCAGTTTTCACCATGGCTCCAACAAAGTTTATCATAGAAAGGTCATTGAAGACAGCATTTGGAGTTCCTAGACTATAAATTTTAAGTCCTCATCTCATCCCGGGGATATCATGATCCTAGAACTATCAGTACAGTTGAGGGATTTAAAAGAAGGCAAGATCTGTGTAGGTTGATTAGGGTTTAAAGCTGCCATGAATAGTTTTGCTGATAGTATCTATCTCTTTGAAATGTTGATTGGAATTTTCAGGCCTTCATTTAAAGAAAGAAACTTTCCCCAGCAGTGCTAGGAACAGAAAATGTTTAGTCAAAAAATCCCGTGAAATGAAACACAGGAAGTTATTTCATTAACTTTTGCAATATGTGTTTTGGTTTTTTTTTTTTTGGTGGTGGTGGTGGGGGGTTTCATATGGTTTGAGAATTACATATTAATGAAAAGGAAAACTGAGATTACAAGATTATTTGTACAAAATGCTACCCTTTCTTTACCTTTCTGTTTTACTTATTAAATTCAATTAAAAGTATGTCAGTCAATATTAATTCTTAATTATTGAATTAAAACAATTTTATAAAGACTTTTTAAAATATTTACTTTTTAGTTGTAGTAGAACACAATAGCTTTATTCTATTTATTTTATGTGGTGCTGAGGATCGAACCCAGGGCCTCACACGTGCTATGTGAGCACTATACCGCTGAGGCACAATCCCAGCCCAATAAAGACTTTTAAATACATCTTCTCCAAATTTACTCAACTTTAAAGTAATCATGGCAGAGCATATACTATTTCTGAAATGATACTGAGGAAACAAAAGTTACAGATAACTCAGATTTGCAGATTAAATGGTACCACATTTTTCAGTCAACATTCATTTCTATCAGTGTATAAATTTGAAGAACTTAAGGCAACTTCATTTAAAGGTCTTAACACTAAAGATTTTTGTTGTTGTTGTGGTTAAATTTAAGTCATCCAATAAAATCATTCTATATTTCTTTTTATTGTTTACTTCTTACTAAAAATAAAAGATGGGCTAGGGTTGTGGCTCAGCAGTAGAACCAAAAAAGAAAATCTCTCTCTCTCTTTTTTTTTTAGTTGTAGTTGGACATAATACCTTTATTTTAATATTTATTTTTATGTTGTGCTGAGGATCGAACCCAGGTCCTCACACACGCTAAGCAAGCGCTCTACCACTGAGCCACAACCCTAGCTCCCCAAAAAGTAAATATTTTTTAAAAAAATACTAAAAAATAAAAGATAATATTGTAATGTCTGGAGTGATGATGCATGCGTGCAATCGCTGTGGCTCAGGAGGCTGAGGCAGGAGGATCACAACTTCAAAGCCAACTTCAGCAACTTATGGAGGTTTTATGCAACTCAGTGAGACCCTCTCTCTAAATAAAATATAAAAAAAGACTGGGGATGTGGCCAAGTGGTTAAGCTTCCCTAGGTTCAATCCCAGTTAATAATAATAATAATAATAATAATAATAATAAATTAATAATAATGTAAATCCTAGCAGGATTTTTTTCAAGTAGAAATTAGCAAAATGATTGTGAAATTCATATCAAAATCTGATGGACATGGAATAGCCAAACAATCTTGAAAAAAGAATAAAATTGAATGAATTAACTATCCTTAATTAACTTCCATTTTCATAATAAAAATCTATTGACAAGAATGTACAGCAATGTCATCTCTGAAACATTCTGGTGGAAGTGTGGAGTGATAAAACGATTGAGTTACAAGTAAGTATGTGTGCAGGTGTAGGTTATATGCTGTTGTGTTGGAATATCAATGGAGATCTCAGCAGAGACTAATGCCTTTAGAAGGAGATAAATAGGTGGAGAGATGAGAACAGAGACAGAGTTTGTGTGGGAGAGTGAGAATGCCCATCAGTGTTTGTATTTGAGTTTGTTTTTCATAACTATGAAGGTCAATGGCATTAGTTATGGGCATACTTGGAGAATTTAGTATGCCCATAGCACACTTACTTTCCAGGCCTTTTTGTTGCTGTTATTATTTCTCTATTATTCTTCACTTAGAGGATTCAATACTCCTTGGAGAAACAGCTGATTTCAGGGTTAAGCACAAGGAAATTTAAAATAAACCAAGAAATTCCTGTGTCAGTAAATAAGTACTTAAAGAATAATGAGGCTATGTCAGTATAACACAAGAAATTACTTGAATGAGCTTCAGCTTGATGAATCTGGGATATTTGGACATTTAAATAAATAATGATATTGATGGACTATAATATAGTGAATAAAGTAGAAATTTTAACTATATACGAGTATAAATAACAAAAGAGAAGGAAAAAATGCCTACTTATGTTAGAAAACTTTCAAATGAATGTCAAAGAAATAAAAAAAAATCAATAGACAATAACTGTGGGTGAAAGTTTGATAAACATCACTATAATTACATTGTGTCAAAATACTTACCTATAGATAAGTTATTAATTATCAAATGAAAAACAGCAGTTTTACAGTATGTATACCCTAGTGGTCACTACCTGATCAAAACAACCAACATTAATATCAACATTGTGACAAATGAACATCATGTGCCTCCTGAAAAATTGCACTGGGAAGACCACAAAACCGGATATATGATATTCCAGCCCCCAAATGGACAATCTTCATCTATTAATGAGAAAATGACAGACAACCCAAACCAAAGGATGTTGCACAAAATAAATGGCCTGTATTCTTTATAACTATCAAGGTCAAAAAAGATTAAGACAGCTTGCACAATGTCCAAATACAAACATCTCAAGAGTTAGAACAGACTATTTCATAATCCTGGATTGGATCCTACACCTGACAGAAAAATAGATATAAAGATAATATAGATAATATCTGATGAAATTTGAAATTTGTAGATTATCTAATAGTGTTACATCAATATTCAGGTTATTAATTTTTTATAGTCCTTATGTAAGCAAGTATCCTTGTTAGGAAATGCACAGTGAATTACATAGGAATAAAGAAACATAATATCTTCACATTTACTCTCCAGTGATCCTTGAAAATAATGGTATGCATATAAATATATATGAAAATGTAATTATATAAGTATACACATATAGAAAATAGGTAAAATGTATGTAATTAGTAAATCTGGATCAAAGATGTAAGAAATCCTTTATAATATTTTTGAGGTATCTATGTAACTTCTAAATTATATAAAAAATTTAAAAGTTACTTAAAATTTAGTAGGAAACTTATAACCAATTTAGGTCTCACTTTCAGAAAACTATTTTCTCAAATACTATTACTATTCCTACCATCTGCTTCACTTATGTAAATTTTGTTTTATTCTAGGTCTAATTTTCATTTTTCACACTACTTAATCAATTCTTTGCAATTTCTCCTCAAATTCAATTTTCCAATCTATGAATTTAATTAAAATAACACTATAGGTAGACTACAGAATACAAATATAGGCTGAAAAATGCCAAATTCAAACACAGCACAATTTATCAATGGTTTACTAAATAGGAAAATTTCAACATTGTTCTTTTTCACTTACTTGACAAGTTCTTTTGGCATATATTATGCATCCTGACATGTGTAAGACCTAAAGTATATTTTCAAATATACCAAACTGTTTAATACTTTTCACACTAAATACATAATTACTTCTTTTGCAGTTACTTTACTATATGTCATAAGTACATGTCATCTATAAATATGGCAACAAGAGAAGACAGAATGCTAGAACTAAACTTTTTTCCTCTGTCAGATGGAAGGAGATCTGCTCTTTATTCCAGGATATTGGACTTATAACACCTATGACTGGTTTGCTTATTCTTAAGCTTAGCTCAACCTCCACCATTGGACTGGAGACCATTTGAAAAGAGAGGCCATGTCTTAAGCATATGTCCCTTTATAGCACAGTTGCTCAGATGTGGTATAAGTGTGGAGTGTATTATTGTTAGAAAAAAAAATGTGGTTTACATGCAAAATGGAATATTACTCAGCTATAAGGAAGAATGAAATTATGGCATTTGCTGGTAAATGGATGGAACTGGAAAATATCACACTAAGTAAAATAAGCCAGTCCCAAGGAACCAAAAGCTGAATGTTCTAATATGTGAATGCTAACCCACAACAAGGAAGGGTGGTGAGGAGAAGAACAGAGGTTCAATAGATTAGACAAAGGGGAATGAAGGGAAGAAAGAGGGGATGGAAATAGGATAAAAAGTAAAATTAATTGGACATAACTCTTATGATCACATATGAATACACAACCAGTATAACTACTAATCATGTACAACCACAAGAATGGGATCCTAATTAAAATAAGTTATATTCCATGTGTGTATAATATGTATACACAAATATACTCTACTGTCATGTACATATATATGTATATACATGTATACTCAAAATATACTCTACTGTCATGTATATCTACAAAGAAAAAATAAAGTATGCAGAGGATGGTAAAAAAATGAGAAAAACAATGATAAGTCTAACTAGCAAATACTTTAAAGTTTTATTAAGTATTGTATCTAATTATCCATGCAATTTTCTAGAAACATTTTTATAATTTTGATATTGGGAATTATTTTTTTCATATGGGAAAATAATATACAAGTTATTTTTTTATTTTAAGATGGAGTATATTTTAAAAATTTTGCTAAAATTTGTTGTGAAGTGTGAAATAATATTTTTAAAGTCACTGAATAGTGTAAAAGTCAATGAAGAAATTTTCAAAAATATATCTTGATTTTAAGTTTGTGAGAGGGTATATTTTTATTAAACTGTCTAATTACATATATATTAACATCCAGTATGAATTATGTTGTGAACTCCTATTTCTGGTAAATTGTTTCAAGTATTATTTACTTTAGCAAACTAATATCATAAGTTTCATATTATGTAGTTTTTCCTTTCAATCACTGATAAAGTCTTGTATTAAACAATGTGTCTAACTAAATACTTTATTTGAAAATCAGAGCTGAATTTTTCTTAATTTTTTAAAAATTACATTATTGAATTTTTAAACTATGGATAATAAACCCTTCATATTTGCAAAATGAAATATTTTTTCATAATAATTTATTTATGCAACTCATGTTTGTTCCATACAAAAGTAAAATATTTTTAAACAGCTAATATCATTACATATTAAGGTTACATATTGATTCTAATTTAATTACAGCAAGCTCAACAGTAAAATAAAGGTAGACGGTGATTTTCTCAATTTTTGTTTTTGACATATCAAATTATATGAGAGCCAAAATAAAATTTATTACACACATTTGTTCACTTAAAATAAAACTGCAAACCCTAGACTCTAGATATTCAAATGATTTTGTTAACAAGATAGCATTTCTTTTCTTATCTTAATTGAAATAGTTTTGCAAGAAAAGTAGAATACAAAGAAGTCTGCACTCTTGGCTTTCCTTCATGAAAAGCTTTATCTTGAGGCACAAATATGTTCTAATAAATAATCTTACATATCACACCTGAAATGACTTCATTCTGTTTTCTGAAAGTCAAAATTGTATGACTTATCTTCACAGTATTTCCCTTAACACATGGTCTTGTCAATGTTTAAGAAAATTAATTGGAGGCTTTGAGCTCCTTTAAAGGGGCATAATCAACCTTAGAATCTAAGGCAATGGCTTGAGTGTTCACCAAGGAGAGGTAGCGGTGCTTCTCTAGGTTTTAGTGCTGTTTGGTGATGAAAAAAGTGCATTAATCCTGACTGCATTGGCAGCACTGGCTTACACACACATCAGGCTGCTCCCCTGAGAAAGAACTTATGTGAAATTTCTAGCAGTTGCCTGGGAGCTGATGATGCTACCTCAAACCCAAAGTGACAGCTGATGGGTAGATGATTTCTGTACTTGTAATAAAAAAAAGTATAAAGAAGAAGTGAATTTCCTAAAGTAAAAAAGCAACATGTTATTTTCTGGTATAAAATACATTGCCTTCAAAAATAACATCAGAGTAATGGCATCTACACTATTACTTGGTTGACAATTGTAAGGTTTCACTGAAAGATATTGCTTGTTTTTTGTTAACCTAGGTTTTATGAAATATACTTTTAAAGTGCTTTTTCATACACTTCTGCTGAAAAAGTCTGAAGAATACATGCTCAGATATTATTTTGATTTTCACATTTGGGGAAAATGTGTATGCTTCAGTTTATTAGAGCATACTTATGGGTAATTCTGTTCCTAATAATTAGTTCCATTGGGAAATTTAGTACTTTGCATAGAATTAATCAAAGTTAATCACCATCTTCTAGAACATTAAGTATTTTAAATTTTAAGTATTTCAATTTTAGCTAATTTTACAAATCCAAGTTTTAGCAGCAACATGAAAATACTTTTTAAACAACACATGAGTTAAGACAAAAAAAAATTAGAATGGTTACTTTCTAATGCCAAAGCACATTCTTTAAGGTTTAATTCAAAATCAACATATGAAAGAAAGAACAAAGAGAAAATCAATAGAATAGGTGGAAATATTTGTAAATTCTATATCTGGTAAGGGGTTAATATTCAAAATACATGAAGACTGTCAAACAACTCCAAAACAAGAAAACAAATAACCTAATTTTAAAATAGGCAAATAACCTGGAAAAGAAACACTAAAAGTGCTGAATGTCACCAGTTGTCAGAGAAACTTTAAAGAAAGAGAGAGAAAAAAGAAAACACAACACAATGAGATATCACCTCATACCTGTTAGATGATTACTGTAAAAAGATACATTGTAAGTCTTAGCAAGGACATGAAGAATAGATTTACATTGTTGGTAAGAATGCAAATTAATACAGCTATTAGGGACTCCAATTTGAAAGTCAAGACATGGAATCAACCTAAGTGTTCACTGATGGATGAATGGATAACAAAAATGTATTATGTGTGTGTGTTTTATGTTTTAGACATAAGTTGCCCTGCAAGATCATGTGTGAGACAATTCAAGAATTTTCAGAGGTGCAATGATTAGATTATGAGAGGTGTAACATGATTGGTAGATTAACCCATGGATATTGATTAATTGTAGGCAGAGATATGGAGTTAGCTGCAATGGAAAGAACCTCTGAAACATGAACCAAAATAACCTTTTTTTGCTCTATATTTTCTTTTGGGATCTTATGGTTACAGCAATGAAAAAACTTACTAAAGCAGAAATTGATACTGAGAAGTGGGGTGGGTTATTGAAATGACTAACCTGACCACATTGTTTAGAAGCATTTGGAGCTGGGCGGGGGTGGGGGGTGTTTGGAAAGTTTAGAGATGCAAGCTGGAAAAGATTTAGAATGTTCTTAGCAGAGCTTAATGGGTTATTCTTGTGGGGATTAGAAGACTAAAATGTCAATAGAACTGTGAACAGTAAAGACTGGGCTCATGATGTTACAGAGGAGGATGACTGTTTTGGAAATTGGACTAGAGGCCATTCATGTTATGTTCTGGCAAAGAAGTTTTCTACATTTTTCTCATATCTTGAGACTTTTTGTGAGGCTGACACTAATTAATTTGGAGGAGGAAATTTCAAGGCAACACAAAATTCAGAATGTGCATAGATACTGCTGAAAGCTTTTATTGAAATTTCCTGTGATAATCAGAAGCAGGGGGAAAAGCAAAAAGATCTGAATAATTCAGGAGTCTGGCCAGTAAACCTGAAGCTAAGGAAGCTGTGGTTGTTAAAAGCATTACAGCCACTGAAGTGATGCTAAGCATTTTGCACAGAGACAATATGAAAGATGGCTGAGGGTATCTCAGGAATTGGCAAAACCACACCCATTTCAGTCTCAAGCTTATAAAAATTAAAATTTCCTTGAGAAGAGGCCATGGGGGCACCCTACTTTCTTAGGGGGCTGAGGAAGTTTTTCACCATGCTCAGTCACCCTGGCACCCAGAAGCTGCTGTAGCTCTAGTCCCAGGAGGCTTGGCTACTATTTGAGATGGTTGCAGACCTTGGCATCAACCTCATAGTGCTGATTTTTGCGGGAATATAGGATCCTGAATTTAGGGGTTCTAAACACTTCTAACCAAGGACTTAGAGGAAGAGCTTGGAGGTCAAGAAAATTGTAGCAGGGTTGGAATTCCTGCAGGCAGTTCCTAAGAGGACAAAAAGTGAAGATATGATAAGGAAACTGAAGCTGCAGTGGAGACTCCCTGAGAATGAGATATTCTATAACATAGGATGCCTGGAAAGAAGAACTGCAGGAATAAAACATGTAAAAGCCAAGAGAGAGACAAAGTGGGCTTCAACAAGCAAAGCCACAGGGGCAGAGCTAGACAAACCCTTTGAAGAAAACTGCAATGCCATGTGCCCCAGATCCTTGTCATGGAGCTATAGGACATTTGCCCAGATGGATTTCAGTCTTGCTTTGGTCATATTTTTCTTACTATGCACCTGTTTCTCCCTTTTAGAATGGAAATGTTACTCTGTGCCATTTTATACTTGATATGCATGATTTACTTTTGATGTTTACAAGGGAAAACATCCTTGACTTTCAGATGAGGTCATAGACTTGCACTTGTGGCAGTACTGAAACTGTTAAGGCTATGAGATTCTTGGAAATAAAGTAAATGAATTTTTCACTGTAAATGTGCATGACCTTTCAGGAGTTAAGGGATGAATGCTATGGCTTAGCTATGAGATGGCCCCCCAAAGAGCTCATGTGTGGACAATGCAAAAATTTTCAGAGGTAGGTTATTAGATTATGAGGTTTAACCCAATCATTAGATTAATCTGCTTGAAAGGAATAACTGGGGTGGTAACTGTCGACAGGTAGGGTGTGACTGGAGGAAGTAGTTCATTGGAGGTGTGCTTTTGGAATTTATATTATGTCCCTGGTGAGTGGAGCTCTCTCTCTCTGCTTCCGGGTTGTCATGTCCTGAGCTAATTTCCTTCATCATGGCCTTCCACCATCATGTTCTGCATCATCTCAGGTCCAGAGTAAAAAGTGGGCAGACTGTGGACTGAACCTCTGAAACCCTGAGCCCAAATGAACTGTTCCTCCTCTACATTATTCATCTCAGGTCTGGTTACAGAGATGAAAAATACAACTAAAATGTATATAATTAAACACTCTTCAGGTTTCAGAAAGGAGAGATCCTGCCATGTACAACAATTCTGAAGTATTATAGTGAAGGAAATAAGCCAGATGCAGAAATTAGTACCGTGTGATGTCACTTATATATGGAATATGAGAACATCTTATCAAAGCAGAAAAAAGAATAGTGGTTATCAGGGGCTGTGGGAAGGACTAATATTGGGGAAATATTGGTCAAAAGATTAAAAATTTTCTTTGAGTTCAGTTTTGTGCATGGTGAGAGATAGAGGTTTAATTTCATTTAGTTGCATATTGATTTCCAGTTTTTCCAGCACCATGTTTTGAAGAGGCTATCTTTTCCCCAATGCATGTTTTTGGCACCTTTGTCTAATATAAGATAATTGTAAATTTGTGGACTAGTCTCTGTGTCCTCTATTCTGTACTATTGGTCTACCAGTCTATTTTGGTGCCAATACCATGCTGTTTTTGTTACTATTGCTCTGTAGTATAGTTTAAGGTCTGGTATAGTGATGCCACCTGTTTCACTCTTCCTGCTAAGGATTGCTTTAGCTATTCTGGGTCTTTTAATTTTCCCAGATGAATTTCATGATTGCTTTACTTTTGATATATCTATGAGGAATGCCATTAGGATTTTGATCGGAATTGCATTAAATCTGTATAGTGCTTTTGGTAGTATGGTCATTTTGATAATATTAATTCTGCCTACCCAAGAGCAAGGTAGAGCTTTCCATCTTCTAAGGTCTTCTTGGATTTCTTTCTTTAGGGTTCTGAGTTTCATTGCATAAATATTTCACCTTTTTTGTTAAGTATTTTTATTTGTTTTTGAGGCTATTGTAAATGGGGTAGTTTTCCTCATTTCCCTTTCAGAGGATTTGTCATTGATATACAGAAATGGCTTTGATTTATGAGTGTTGATTTTATAACCTGCTACTTTGCTGAATTCATTTACTAGTTCTAGAAGTTTTCTGGTGGAGCTTTTTGGGTCTTCTAAATATAGAATCATATCGTCAGCAAATAGTGCTAATTTAAGTTCTTCTTTTCCTATATGCATGCCTTTAATTTCTTTCATCTGATTGCTCTGGCTAGGGTTTCAAGAACTATGTTAAATAGAAGTGGTGAAAGAGGACATCCCTGTCTTTTTCCAGTTTTAGAGGGAATGCCTTCAATTTTTCCCCATTTAGAATGAGGTTGGCCTGGGGCTTAGAGTAGATAGACTTTGCAATGTTGATATATGTTCGTGTTATCCCTAGTTTTTCTAGCGTTTTGAACATGAAGGGGTGCTGTATTTTGTCAAATGCTTTTTCTGTGTCTATTGAGATGATCATATGATACTTAACTTTAAGTCTATTTATGTGATGAATTACATTTATTGATTTCCGTATGTAAAAAAGATTAAAAATTCAGTTAGATAAGAAGAATGAATACAATTTTATTGTACAATGTGGTGACTACTATTAATAACAATATACTGTACACTTAAAAGTTGCTAAAAGTATTCATTATAAATACTCTCACCACAAAAATGACAAGTATGTAAGTTAATAGATATTTTAACTAATGACTTAATCATCCCATAGTATACACATATGTCAGAAGACAATGTTATACATTATAAATGTAAACATCTTTTATTTGTTGATTAAAAATAAAATGATAAATAAAATCAAAGTAATGCATGAAATTTTTTTGTGTACTCACATATAGAAAACTCTGAAAAGTCCACTGCCTTCTTTGTTATTTTACCTTTAAAATTAAAATAGACCTTTTCAGAGCTAAGTGCTGATAGTGCAACTCTAAAAGCAACTCCAGTATTGTCTATCAATCTACTACTTAAGTGGCTCCAAATTAATAACAGGAGACTACCATTGGCCAAAGAGTGTAATATTGCCACAGTAGGAGTTGGTAGTGTGGGAACTCATGGAGGAAGTGCCTAATGTAGTCGTGTGAATGAAAGTAAAATGTCAGAGAAGTCTTTGCAAGGGAAGTATGTCTAAATTTACCAGTTAGCCAAGGTGGGATGGAGACACCAAGTAATGTGTTTCCACTTTCACAAGAACTTTAAAATAATTGTCCATACAATTATTGTCAATGTGTCTTAACTGCTACTTTTAACCTAATCTTGTTTAGCCTCCATCACTGCACTTAGTCCATCTCCCTCAGGCCTCCTGTAGTTTCTATTTGCATATGTACAATGGACTTTTTCCTCATTTGTTCACTCACTTTTGACTGCTGTGCCCATCTTAAAAACATTCATGGACTATGGATGTGACTAAGTGATAAAGTGCTTGCCTAGTATAGATAAGGCTCCCAGTTCCATCCTCGCAGGACAAAACAAAGATAGGAAAGCATTCTTTTCCCTAGTCTTTTCTATGAGGGTGATTTTTTCCCCATCTTCATGATGTGTTCCCTTATTGATGCCCTTTGCGATACATCTAATCTGTCTCTACCTACCTTGCTCAGAAGCATTGAAGATTCTTAAGACTTGTAGTAATTTTCTCTTTCTTGGCAATGATATTTTCCCAGAACATCTCAACAACCCCCATGGCTCTTATTCACATATGATCATAAATTTTTATTTCTAGCTTAGATTTCTTATCTGAGTTCCAAACTTAACTGAGAACTTTACATCTCTTCTTGGGTATTTCAAAGATAACTCAAACTCAACATGTCTGAAATTAAATTTATAATCTTCCTCCTAAATCTGGTACACTTCCAGTAAATGACACTACTATCCATCTTTCAGTGTGAGACGTAAACATAAAATTTATCCTTAAAAACCTCCCTCTCCTTCAAGCACCGTATCCAATAATTCATTAATTTTTGCCCAGTTTACTTCTTAAATCTTTCTTTAATCCATCAGCAGCTCTCTAACTCCATCATCAAAACCACTTAGTTCAAACTATCATCTCTGGCCTGTACTACTAAAAATATCATCATTTAAACTGGTCTTTCTATATCTACTTTAACCCCTTCAAATTCATTTTCTACCCAGAAGCACAGTCATTTCTTAGGAGTTGGAAAAGTTTCTCCATAAAGGGACAAATGGAAAGTATTTTCTCCATCTTTGCAGGACACGTACGTAGTCTTTTTTCAAAATTGTCACCTATGCCTTATAGCTCAAAAGCAACCATAGAGAATGTGCAAATGGATGGCCATGTCTTTGTGCCAATAAAAACTCCTTATACAAAACAGGTAGTGGATCCAATTTGACCTACAGATAGAGTTTGCCAGCCCTTGTTTTAGGATAAAAAAACAGATTAGAAAATTTCTTCCCTATAACAATGTATGATTTGCTAACCCTTCTAAGCTAAAATTTAAAAACACAGTCTGAAAGTTCTGTTTCTACCTACCACTGTTATCTCCTATGTCCTTTTCTTCCGTACCTCTGTTTCTCTGGACTCCAGTCTTTCCATTGCAATTCTACAAATGTGTCATGTCCCTTCCTGCATCAAGACTTTGGGGTTTGCTTTTTCTTCTGCCTGGAAACTATGAATTATGATTCATGATAAAATGCACCTTGAATTTCGCTTTCCAAGACCTGGCTACATATATATTTTCAAACTTCTTTCTGGCACTGTTTTAGTCTTGTCTATCAATGTTAGTGGATTAAATTCTAAGAAGAAAGGTTGTATATCTGCTCATTGTTACAGCCCCAGCTCTTGGCATATTATTGGGTCCATTATAAGTGCCACATATATGTTTATAGAATGGGTGAATGAATGAATGAATGGAATGAATGAAAAGATGTGAGATGAGAAATGATGGTTTGTTAAAGAAAATAAACATTCTGGTGGTACTGCTGTGGCTCTCAACTGGAGAGAGTCAAGGGTTGTAAGCAGAGGATTTTTAAGACTGGCTTAAGAACAAAGTATGAAATGAATTTCAAGGTGCTATTCATTAGTCCTTTTCCTTGTTTTCTTCAAAGTCTATGTAAAAGCTCTTCTTGTCAACATTTTTGTAGATTATTTTTATACCATTTAAATTTTCTCATATTTTTCAACAAATATCAATGTTATTCTGTAATTTTTTTTGTGTGTGTGCATGTGCATATGTCAGTATGCATTCTTGCACTGAAAGGGCTGAGGCTTTAGTATTCTGGTTTGGGTACCTAATGCCTTTTATAGTTCACAGGCACATAGAAGTCAAACCTGAAGAAAGAATTCAATATAAAATTTCAGTTGATACATTACATATTATAGACTGGGCTACTCATTACCACTCTATCAAAGTTTCCAGCACAGCCATAATTATTTAGCATGGGAACTAGGTATTAAATTTAAACCTGGTAATTTATTTTACCTTTTATTCTGCTGGAGAGGTTTTGAAACCTAATATTCAGAAAGCAGAAGAAGGATTGATGAGTACCCTGTATATGAGTCCCTGCCTTGTTACAGTCTCTCCTGGATAAATGCGATTTAAAAAATGCTTTTAGGTCATCAAACTAAACAGGAAAATATATGCTGGTCTTGTAAAGGAGAGATAACACCCGTGACTCACTATTGAATTGTTTTTTATTCTATCAAAAATAGATAGATCAGTCCTTGTTCTGGCTGTGCTAGCATTTATCACAGACTGTACTTAGGAATTAGAGAAGTCTGACCTAGCAATTTTTAACCTTTGTTTTACAACCTGTTGTATCTAGGGCTTCAAGTTCCTAATTTTGAAAAAATGAAAGAGTACACTCTTATATACTTGTATACATAAGCACATGGCCACTTTGATTGGGTGAGGTGGAAAGGATTACCTAGCCAAGACTGACCTTTCGAAATCAGAAAAGTGATACAGATGACTCACCTATTAAAAAAAAACAAAAAAACAAAAAAAAACCTTGGTAATTGCAAGATACAAGGTAAAAAAACATACTAGTCATGGAAAGGCAAATCTCAGGACACCAAGAAATGGGAGTTCTCAATCTTGCAACCTCAGTCACTGTTGGATTTATATTTTAGTATGTTGTCATTTATTGAATATTTGAAATCCATGGTCACTCTGCAAGGATCTCAATGATCATATCTAAGGAGTGATAGTAGATCATCTTGTCAAACCATAACTCATTTTTACATTTAGAAAAGGAAAAAAGTAATTTATCTAAGGTTATCCAGAAAATAATACTAGTAGCATAATAACAAAATAATAACAATACATTTTTGGAGTACTTAATATGTGCAGAAATGCATATGAAACTCAGCAAAATTTTATGAGTTAGATATCATTATCTATAGTTCGTAAAAGGGCAATCATAACAAAGAGATCCAGGACATTCCCAAAACCACATCACTGCATAGTGATGAATCTGAAGTTAAAATCCCAGTCACTTTATTTTCCAAGCCAAAAATAAAATTCAACCAAATGTTCTTTCACAAAAAAATATTTACAATTTATTATTTTTATTTTACTGACACTTCTCTTTAAAAGATAACCTGTGTCATATCTTAAATCATTTGCACTTCAAACTCATAATGAACATGTCTATCAGAGCCTGATGAATCTTTTATTTTTATTCCAAGTAAATTTGTAAGTTTTTTTTTTCCACATCTATTTCCTTGAGTACCAGTGGTCACGTCTCTGGCACCATGTAGCTAAATAAACCATCACTCCTGTTGCAAAAGCCCAAGGAGAATATCTGAACCAAGTCTTCACAAAGGACTATATTTAAAGGCTGAACAAAATCTGTGAGGATTTATGTTAGAATTCTTCCAAAGTTAACACTCCTAATTATTTATTTTCATTAGCTGCAAATTTTCTGTTACTTTGTCATTGTAGGCTTTTTTGGTACTTGAATGATTTTTCTCTACCTTGAACTAAGCATTGTTTCAAAAATGCTTGATTTATTACTAACATATAAATGTCCATCAGAAATTCTAAACAGTACTGTTAGTATTAGCAAAGCCAAAATAGAAAAAACACTTATCTCTTAGTGCTTTTGTGTAAGCAAATGTACATTTCTCCTTAAACTTTTAGACATATTCAAACTATTCTCCAGCCACCCCACTACTGTATTCTTTATAACGTCTGAGACTTGGAGAACCAAGCTTGGAAATCTCTGATCTAAAGGCTCCATTGGTATGATCATGATCTTGCCTTGACCCTGAAGAATGCCAGACATTGGCAAGCCCCAGTAACATCCTGTTTAATAATATGTTGCTACTTTTGGATTGGAAAGCCTCTTTATTATAGCAAAATAGACTAGTTAATTTCTGGTTGTTTTCTGTTGTATGACACATAATCAAAGAAGCATTGAACTCTAAAGTGGTAGATGTTTTTAAAATATGACAACTATAAGATTTTAGAATATTATGATGTGAATTATAATGTATGAATATAATGAAAATCCAGATAGGCATTAAAATTATTGAAAATATTGCAGGATATAAAACATGTATATGACATTTGTTATTATTACTTAAATCCACAAATATATTACTTTCGGAGGGGCACCAGGGATTGAACTCAGGGGCATTCGACCACTGAGCCATATTTCTAGCCCTATTTTGTATTTTATTTAGAGACAGTGTCTCACTGAGTTGCTTAGTGCTTTGTTTTTGCTGGGGCTAGCTTTGGACCTATAATCCTACTACCTCTGCCTCCCACGCTGCTGGGATTACAGGCGTGTGCCACCATACCTGTCTCACAATATGTTACTTTTACACTAAGGGGAAGACAATTTGAGGAGAACATAAAGATACCATCAGTACTGTTGGACAAAAGAGTGAATTTAATTTGCCTATCTGCTGATCCTTATATTAATCCAAACTCATGTCTTCCACTTGGATGTCAGAGTCACAGGGTAAAGCATAGGAGACAAACAGCTTTTCCAGATTACATAAGAGAAAAATAGAAGGGGACGTGAGGAAAGTAAGCATGAGATGAAAATGAAGGGGAGTACAACAGAAAGATCTGGAGAGGGGAAGGAAACCCAGGAGTCACCCCACGAAGGTTATATAGGACACTGCCTTCAGAAGGTAAACTTCATGGGCACAGTGGTTTCTTGATCAAACTTGTTCTTGAAACCAAGAAAATTATACATCTGGTTCAGTTATCATAATTATTTTTTTCAAAACTGACCACTCTGAAAAAAAACCATTCCACCTGATCTTTGGTGTTACATAACCCCACATTTGCTCTCCTTCCTCTTCTGGGTGCCTTGTTAAAGGGCAAATATTCTGAGGAAGAGAGCCAAAGAAGGAAGCAGTGTCCAGGAGCTGAGAAGTGCTAATATCTGTTAAGAGAGAGAGAGAAAAAGAACGTGTATAGTGTCTTTGAAAACAGTTATCAATAGGTATCTCAGTTATAAAATTTGCACCAAGCCAGATGCTACTGGGCAATGTTTGTCAATGCCACCAATCAAAATTGTTTTTAGCTGATCTTTGTAAGATAAAGGCACTCAGAATTAGGAAAGGTTCTCCTTTTCAATCACCTATGAATTGCTAGTGAACTGAGCCTTCATTCTCTTTATGGGATATGCCCTAGAACATGCTTCGAGTAGTGCTTTCTCCTGACTTCCATCTATTAGGCAGGTGCCTCTCTCGATATCTTTTCTGTATCACTCCTGAATTCCATACACTCTGGTTCCAAAGAACACAAGATGCTGAAAGAATCCCTTGACAAAGGAATCATGTTTTACAGTACTTAAAGACCATCAGTTATCTCTATATGTGCACTATGTTTTGGTAACATATCAGCTAGTACCAATTTCTGAATACAAATTCTGCATATTCTTAGGAATTTTGAGACAGTCTTTCAAAGTTCTAATATTGTACATGTTAAATTGTTCATCTATTTACTTAAAATGCTTACTGATTTTTAATGAACTAATTTGCCTGCTTAACAACTGAATTTATTCCATTTAAAAACATATAATATTTACACACAAAAAAATTAAGGATGATAATTTCAATCTTTTGCAGGCTGCTTAGGAGCCTGGGTGCTTGGATGGACAAATTAAGGGGAATATAGCAAAAGATTCTTGGAGCATGATGAACCCTGTGTCCTAATTTCAGGCTCTCAAATTCATATAGTAAAGCAAATTCTCAATGGCATTTTTATTAGTGTGCATGTGGGTGATAAGTTATTAAAAGAGCTCTTGAATGTTCTCAGTTAGCCAGATCTATGCAGCTCTTCTGAAGATGGGTAATAGCATTTCGTCCACATTAAAACTTCATTTCAGAACTGTCCTTGTCCTGATTCAATTCCATGTGCCCTTTCTGAGATCTTTTCTTAGAGACAAAGGCCTATACCAGGACCTCTTTCTCTGTCTGCCTGCTTTTCTCTGCCATTACTTTTATCTTTACAGTTGTTCTTATTTAACTCTGACCCTTAAAAGGTATCTTTAGCACAGTACCTTACTTTTAAAGTCTTTAGGAATGCTATGTCTATGAATCTACTATAACCATATATTTGAAAATGTTATTGTTTTAATTGTTTGGGGTTTTTTTGTTTTTTTTTTTGCCATCTTAAGAAAAGACAGTAATTTAGTTATTAGAAGGATTATGAGGCAAAAGGATAATTTGAATATGCATTCCATGGAAACGCCTATTAAGATAAAATCTGAGAATTAACATAAATCAGAAATTTAGGCAAGCATGCATCAATATCTGATATGGGTTAGACTAGATCATAATTTGCACCAAAACCAAATTGTTACTTTTTTCTGCAAAATTTATAATCAAATAAAATATTTAATTACTGGGAATAAGGAGGAAAGGAATTGATATTGGGACAACCCATTCTCCCTTTTGCCTGTGACTATAGGGAGGGCAGAAGTTTAGCACATGTTCTTCCCACCCTCTGTCACGGTGTTGAGAGGACAGACAAGGAGGGCCAGTCATTCAGAAGGTCGCCTGCAACTGCTGGGCAGGATCACCTACTGGAATAAAAACAAATTATTTGGATTAGTCTCTTGTTCGATCTTTTTCACCATCAAAACGGAGGGGAAGAAGAGAAGTTTAGTAGATTAGACAAAAGGGAATAAAAGAAAGAAGAGGGGATAGGAATAGGAAAGACAGTGGAATAAATCAAACATAATTTTCCTGTGCACATGTATGAAAATACCGAAGTCAATCCCACCATCATGCCCACCCATAAGAATGGGGTCCTAATTAGAATAAGATAGATCCCATGCTTGTATAATTTTATCAAAATGGATTCTACTGTCATATGAAACTAAGAAGAATCAATTATATATATATATATGTAAAAAAAGAGTTAATTCGATTGGGAACAAAAAATGGGAGAAATAATAGATTGACTTTGGCCCTGCTTTTTTGAAGTTTTCTGGAGGCCCACATTTTCTGGGATATTAGGATAAGTGCTCAGATTAATAAAGTGTGCTTCAGTTCTGATTTGGCTATAAATCCTTGTTTGTATGTTCCACAGATCATTACCTCAGAGGACTGGAGAATAAATGGCATCTAGAACCCCTCTTCCTACCCAAATGCCCTTCAAATTTTGTGCTCCCAAGCTTTTGTTCATTCTGTGTTCTCTAACTGCAAGGTCTGTCAGTCCTAGCCATCCATCAGAGCTCCCTTCAGTCACAAACTCTTCCCAACTCCTCCCCCACAAACTGCATAAACATTTAACAGAATTTTGCTGGTGGCATTTAAATTATATATATTACAGATAGATAGATAGAGATATACACATATGTATGTATATATAGATATAGATATATTGGATAGACTTTTATTTTTAGAACTGTTTTAAGTTCATAGAAAATTGAGCAGAAAGTATCTCTCTCTCTCCCCACTGCATGCACCTCTTTGGTGCATGATCACCAAAGTGGGACATTTGTTGCAACCCATGAACATTTATTGTCACATCATTATCATCTGAAATTCATAATTCTGAATTTATTATGATTCACTCTTGGTGCAGTACATTCTATGGGCATTGACAAATACATAATGACATGTGACCAATATTATCCAGGTATAGCATATAGAATTGATTTGCCATCCTAAAAATATTTGTATCTTGTTCCTCTACTAGGATATAATATTCTTTTTTGTTTTTTAAGATATGCATGATAGTAGAGTATATTTTATAATTTTTATTTATTTATTTATTTATTTATTTATTTATTGTGGTGCTGAGGATTGAACCCAGGGCCTTATGCATGCAATAGAGTGTATTTTGACATGTTATACATACATGGAGTATAACTTATTCTAATTAGAATCCCATTTCTAATTAGGAACCCATTATTATGTCTGTACATGATGTGATATTTCACTGTTTTTTTTATTCATATATGAACATAGGAAAGTTATGTCCAATCCATTCTACTATCTTTTCTATTCCCATTCCCCCTCCCTCCCTTCATCCTCCTTTGGACCTGGAGAGTATCAGGCTAAGTGAAATAAGCCAAACCCTAAAAAAACCAAAGGCCAGATATTCTCTGACATGTAAGGATGTTAACACACAATAAAGGGTGGGAAGGAGACAATAGAAGTTCACTGGATAGGACATAATGTTCTTAAAAGGAGAGGCCTCGTTCTAATGATCATCATATTCTCTACAGTAAAATATATGGTGTCCTGTGTGAAGTTAGGGATAAAAAATGTAATTAAATTAGCATTTTAAGGTTGTTGAAGCTAGTCTATAAAAAGGATAAAATTACTGAAAAAAGTACCTTGCCTTTACTTCAACTACTTCTCCCCATGTTGATCAGCTTTTTATTACTATAATGAAAAATCTGAGATAATTAACTTCTGAAGACAAGGGATTATTTGGCTCACGGTTTTGGAGGTTCCAGTCTATGACTGATTGTCCCTTGTGACTTGGGCCTATGGATGAAGCAGCACAAGTTGGGGGAAGCTCGTGGTGGAATGAAATCACTCCATATTCAAGAGGCAAAAAGAGAAGGAAGTGGGCCAGAGGGGTACAATCCCCTTAAAGGACACACCCCTAATGACCTAAGGACTTCCCACTAGGCCCTGCCTCCTAAGGGTTCCATCACCTTTAGTGGTACCATGATAGGGATCAAGCCTGTACCACACAGGCCTTCAGGGGACCTTCAACACCCACACTATAGCCTTCTTTCCCTGATCTCCAGTGTTTTACGTATATCAATGCAAAATAGATTCAGTCCATTCCTAAGAGTCCCTTAAATCCTTTGCCTTTGTAGTCTCTTACTTTGTTTAACTAATACATAAAACTTAAAATTGTAAATATTCATGGGGCACAATGAAATCTTTTTATACAAGTATATATTCTATAATGTTTAAATTAATTATATTTATCTCCTTTATATTTGTAAAGAAATTTATAATTTCTTTAGGATAAAAGCATTTAGAAACCTTTTTTCCTAGTTTTTTAAAAATATTTATTTTTTTTTAGTTGTAGTTGAACACAATACCTTTATTTTATTCATTTTTATGTGGTGCTGAGGATTGAAGCCAGGGCCTTGTATATGCTAGGTGAGCACTCTCCCACTGAGCCCAACCCCAACCCCTTTAGCTTTTTGAAGTATGAAGTGCATAATCATCAACTGTACTCATCTTCTTGTGCAATTGCACATCATAACTTCTTCTATTTAACTATAATTTAATATCCATTTATCAATCTTTCCTACACTCTCCAGCCTCTGGTGGCCATGACTCTACTTTCAAGTTCTATAAGATGAATTTATTTAGATTCCACATTTGAATGAAACCATCAGTACTTGTTTTTTTGTGCCTAGATTATTTCACTTAATAGAATGATCTGTAGTTCCATCCACATTGTTGCAAATAACAGGATTTCATTCTTTTTATGGCTGCATAGTATTCTATAATGTATATGTATCACTTTTTAAAATTCATTTATCCATTGATGGACACTTCACCTGTTTCCACTTCTCAACTATTGTGAAGAGGGCAGGCCAGGTGCAGTACAGCACACTCATAATCCCAGCAGCTCAGGAGGCTGAGGCAGGAGGATTGTTAGTTCAAAGTCAGCCTCAGCAAAAGCAAGGCACTAAGCAATTCAGTGAGACCCTGTCTCTAAATAAAACACAAAATAGAGGTGGGGATGTGGCTCAGTGGTCCAGTGGTCCAGTGCCCCTGAGTTCAATCCCCAGTACCTCTTTCCCCCACCCTCCCCCACAAAAAAAGAATACAGATGTCTCTTCATCATATTGATTTCATCTGTTTTGGACATATACCCAGTATTAGGTTACAGCATTGTTCAAAAGATCAAGTGCATGCTCTTCTATTAAAATTGGGAAAATTCTTGCTGTAATCCACTGTAAAAGTCAAAAAGAAAGTTTCATACTTCCAAGATACAATGGTAGAACAGGCACAGGTTTAAAAAAAAAATGGTAAAGAAAGATAAGCCCAAAGTAAGACTAAAACCCTGCCGGGAAAATATTATATCATAAAATTCTATGTCCATAATTCATACACTGTGGCAAGATATGGATGCTTCATATCTTGAAAGAATACCCTCTTCTATGACCTTGATCTTGGGAATCCTCTCTGCCATGACCTTGTTCATTGTAGCCCACATGTCCTTGCAGTTTGGCAGATAGTGTCTGTAGGTGAGTGGTTTTGCAGATTTCTGAGATACTCTTAAGGCATCTTTACTACAGTCTCAATGGAAAGGACTTGGTTTTTTTTTTTTATCTGCACTTAAAACTGTACCCTCCTTGACTGAAATTTTACATATAGAGCTTTTCTGGCCATGTCGCTAATTTTCAAAATCTTTCCACTCTGCTCTTTACTTCTAGTTCCAAATGTAAATTCAGCTTAAACTAGCCAGTAAGACCTGTGCCACAGCTTTAATATTTTGCTATCTTAAAGCTACTTCCACCAAGTAAATAGTCTATTGCCTTAAAGTTCAGCCCCACAAAATCTCAGCATATGGACAAAATTTATACAATTTCTTTGCCATAGTGTAACAACAGTAGCCACTAGTCCAATTCCCAATAGAGTTGTCATTTATTTCATTACCATTGCCTTTACTATTCACATTTCTATTAGCATTCTGACCTTCTGAGCCTTCTCTGGAATTGCTCCTTGAGATCCACTTACAGCAGTCTAGGCTTTCTCTAGACTGCTCCTGCAAACTCTTCCAAACTGTCCATAAACCAGTTCCAAAGGTTCTTTCATTTCATCAGGTATAGATATACTAAAACAGCATCATTTCTCAGTAACAATTTTCTGAATTAGACTTCCTTCACTGTAAGGAAATACATGAATGAAGCAACTTAAAGAGAAAATATTTTGGGCTCACAGCTGTAGAGATTTCATCTATGATTGATTCGCTCCATAAAATTGGGCCTATGGCAAGGAAGTACATCATGGTGGGGGCACATGGGAGAATGATACTGCTCATTTTGTCACCAAGAAGTGACGAGAATGAGATGTGGGTCAGGGACTCACAACCCTATTCAGGCACATACCCCAAGTGTATACTTCCCACTAGGCCAAACTCCCTAAAGGTTACACCACCTCCCAAAACTTCCACTTTGGGAAACATTCAAGATTCAAATGATAGCATCCACCTCACATCTGCCATACATCTTGCTCTGACATTTTATATTCCTTAAGATAAAAAGACAACATGTTATACATTTTACTCATGGCCTAGATCCATAAAGATCATATTCTAAATATGATATAAGTTACAGCGGGAACTTGGATTATATCATAGGAATTTCCCCCTGTTTCATAAAGTTTAATATTTTTAACCAGTTATCTGTGTAGCTACCTTTATTAGAAATTTCAGACTATTCTCCGAAATCTGTGAGGAATAAAATGAATATAGACAAGAGCCTGCCTATTTTCAAGGCAATGAAAATGTATTTAAAATTTGGATATTATACATGACAATTTGGTAAAACAAAGTCCTATAGTTACAGCATAAGCAAACTAAGCTAACAGTGACAAATGTAAGGTCCTAGACAGAGGGCCAAAACTTAATGAAGTAAATATTATTTTTTTTAAAGCACCACTTAACATTTTGAGAACAAAATATTACACTTGGCAAGACATTCAAACTGAGCAAGCATTTGTTATTCATCTTACAAAAACACTAATATATGTAAGGACCACTTTCATAGAGATGGGATAATTATGATGAGCTAGTAGGGTCTACTCCTGTTTATCAAATGCATGTTACTGAATGGTGTTTTTCATTTAGGGGGTTCTTAGTAAGAGAAATATCAAAGTTAGCAGAATATGGCGGTTTGCTTACTCAAAAGAAAATAGATTTCCTTAGAAAAATATTATGTCAAAATTTACTTCTTCTCTAAATATTGTGTGTTTCACAAGTACAAAAGTTGGTGTGTTAGGCAATGCAGTTGTTGTCACACAATAAAAGTTCTCCAAAGATACACACATTATAATTCCAAGAATGGGTGAATATGTTACCTTCCACAATAAAAGTGACTACTGATGTGATTACGTTAAGTACTTTGAGATGGAAACATTCTTCTGAGTTATTCGGGTCCAATATAATCACATTTCCTTAAAATCTGGCTGTGGTGAGTGAAAGAGATATAAAAAAAACAAAGCAGGTTTAGAGAAATAATATGTTGCTGCTTTGGAAGGTGGAGAAAGGAGACCATGAACTAAGGAATGGAGGCAGTTTCTAGAAGCTGGAAAAGGCAAGGAAATAAATCCTGTCACAGATCTTTCAAAATGGAAGGCCCCCCCTGCCAACACCTTGATCTTGGTTACTGATACCCATGTTACACTTCTAAATGTAGGATAATAAATTTATTTTGATTGTCTTAAGCCACCAAATTTGTGGTAATTTGTTACAGCTGCAATAGAAAAACAAATATATCAGTTCATTTTTTAGTGGGGGTAGTTTATATTCAAGAATATAGAATATATAGAAGGTCAAAGGGAAAATGAGCAAACTCTGTGCATGGTCATATCAATTAGGGTTGTTGAACTTGTGACTGGGAAGGATTAGACATTCCTGAATGATTACTTGGACAGTCATAAAGTCACAGTCAGATATTACTGAAATAGAAAGCTTATGCAGGAGCCCAGAAGTAAGAATTCAGTCAAGAAGGCAGTAACACCATGAAAGTCAAGATGAGAAATTAATCATAGGAATTTCACTGGTAATTGAAGGATCAGAGGACGTAAGAACCAATCAAAATGAGTAACCAATCACTTTTAACCACCAAAGAAGAACCATAACAGAAAAGTCAATGGGAAGTTGCTGCCTGTGGTCTGCGGCTAAGAACCTGGCGCTATGGTAAGACAACGAAGTCAATATTCAGAAAGAAGATTTAGCCAGGAAGTGAAAAACAAAGAACAACTTGAATGTAACTGCTACCTTTGCATATCTGTCACCACACTGACCACAACATTCAATAGCACCTGCAGCCTCACTTCTGCCTCCATATCTTATGCAAATTCCTCTTTTGGTCAGTTAGAACCAAGACCCATACAAGGAAGGAGACACTGGGAAATGAAACTCCCAACTTCACTATGTTACACACCTTAAGAGGAGCACAGATTAAGTTTTGTATTGGCATAAAAGGACAGCTAGGATATGATGGAGACATTAAAAGAGTGGCATATGAGAAGTTCTGACTCATAGTTTTGTGTGCATTCTTCCATACCTATGTACTTGGGCATTAAGGTCAATTTTCCAATGCACAGGAGAACAACATCTCCTTTCTTTTGCAAATGAAAAAGGCATGTTGGTAGTTCTGTCTAATAGGTAGAATGTTCAAACATGTTTTCAAATACAAATTGTAGGAAAGAATGAGCTGGAAATATATTTTCTATATCTTATGATTTTTTTTCTCAATTTGTAATTTTTTATTTCTTGGAGTTTTAAAGACTATTTTTAGAGTCATTTTAGGTTATCATAAAAATTGAGCAGAATACACAGTTCCCATATATCACCAATGGCTCTCCCTCATGCCACCTTGCCAGTTATGAACATCCCCCAATAAAGCAATATATATAATACAGCTGATGAACTTCTATTGACACATTATCATCCCAAAGTCCATAGTTTACATTGGGGTTCATTCTTGATGTTGTGCCTTCTGAGTTTGGACAAAAATATTGTGACAATTGTGACAGATATACACCATTCTATTATCATACAAAATATTTTTGCATTCCTAAAACTCCTCCATGCTCGTCCTATTCATCTTTCCAACACCTCCCCACAAAAAAGTGTCAACGACTTACCTTTTGTCTCTGTAGATTTGTCTTTAAAAAAAAAACTCACATGTTTCAAGAACTGGTTTTGAGCTGAACAGATAATTTTACAACCGACTAGAGAGATGTTTAGAAATGTAAAAGATGTTAGAGAGGTAGAATATTTCAAAAAGTATTTCAAAATGCAAAAGTCACCTAAAATTAGTGTTACACATATCTTTCACAATAGTACCTCACATTCTTCTCATTATTGATTTGTTCTTTTAGGGTTATTAGTGGTAGGAAATGTTGATAATATTTGTATTGACAGGAATATATTGATAATGAATGGCTTTAAGAAAATAATAAGTTAACAGAATTTTAATATAATTGATATTTCTTTCCATTTTCCTAATGATTCACTATAGAGGATGGATTGAATTTTTTAAGTAGCCAAGGTATTACAAAACATCACCAAGTTCTTCCATGAAGAATAACTTTGATTTTAAGATTTTTAAGTTGATATTAAGATTTTTAAGTTGATATTATTCTTGGAAATCTTGATTCACTCAACTTAGTGTCTAAAACCAACTATTTGAAAACTAAAAAAAAAAATGTTACTTTTGAAACTATTGAGAAATTTTAGTATTATAAAAGTTATGAAAATGAAGACAATCTCTTCAGTTTTATTTGGTTGTATTTCAATCAGCATGTTTATGATTACATGTATTTAAGTGTGGGTGCTATAGTGGTGGTCTGAAATGTTCTGCACAAGCCCGTATACTAAAGGCTTGGTCTCCAGCTTGGTATAATAAGGTGGTGCTGCAAACTTTAAGAGCTGGACTCTAGTTGAGGGAGTTAGGTCATTGGAAATGTGCCCTTGAAGGAGGTATTGGGATCCTGGATGCTTTTCTTCCTCTGTTTTTTGCTTCTAGCTGCTATGAGGTGAGCAGTTTCTCTACTTCATGTCCTTACTGTGATGTGTTGCCTTGCCATGATCCATCCAACTATGGACTGGAACCTTCAGAATTGTTAGCCCAAATAAACTTTCTCTTTTCCATTTAATTGTCTCAGGCATTTCATTATAATAATGGAAAGCTGACTAGCACAATAGATAATATTTCATATAAGCAACAATGAGTCAGTATTTTAAGTAATAAACATATGAAAAAATGTTCATCATCTCTAGCAATTAGAGAAATGTAAATCAAATTTACTCTAAGATTTCATCTCACTCCAGTCAGAATGGCAGCTATTATGAAGACAAACAACAATAAGTATTGACGAGGATGTGGGGAAAAAGGTATACTCAATACACTGCTGGTGGGACTGCAAATTGATGCAGCCAATATGGAAAGCAGTATGGAGATTCTTTGGTATCTGGGAATGGAACCATCATTTGACCCAGATATTCCTCGTCTCAATCTATACCCCAAAGACTTAAAACAGCATACCACAGGGACACATCAATGTTTATAGCAGCACAATTCACCATAGCTAAACTGTGGAGCCAAACTGGATGTCCTTCAGTGGATGAATGGATAAAGAAAATGTGGCATATATACACAATGGAATATTACTCACAATAAAAAAGAATAAAATCATGGCATTTGCAGGTAAATGGATGGTGTTGGAGAAGATAATCCTAAGTGAAGTTAGCCAATCCCCCCCCAAAAAAATGCTGAATATTTTCTCTGATACCAGGAGGCTAACTCATAGGGGGTAGGGAGGGGGAGCATGGAAGGAATAAATGAATTCTAGATAGGACAGAGGGGTGGGAGGGAAAGGGAGGGGGCAGAGGATTAGCAAGGATGGTGGAATGTGATAGACATCATTATCCAAAGTACATGTATGAAGACGCAAATTGGTGTCAACATAGTTTATATACAACCAGAGATATGAAAAAATGTTGTGTATATGTGTAATAAGAATTGTAATGCATTCTGTTGTCATTTATTTTTAAAAAATCAATAAAATATATAAAAAAGGAAAATTCCAGTTATATTATAAATCTCCCTAATGATTTACATTGATGTGTGAAACATGGTAAGGATATCCCAGGAGGTTTTATGGAAACATCATAGGTGAACTAATCATCTCTGACAGAACTTACCATGTGAACATAACCACCAAAGAAAGCCCTTAAGCAAAGACTTGAAAATATATTAAAAGGAGACATGAAAAATATTTTTTAAATATTTATATTTTAGTTGTAGGTGGACACAATACCTTTATTTTAATGTGGTGCTAAAGATTGAACCCAGGGCCTCACACATGCTGGGTGTGAGTGCTCTACTGCTAAGCCACAACTCCAGCCCTATGAAAAATATTTTTATGAAAATTACTTGCTACACACAGATATTTGGCATTCTTTATTTTCTTCTACACCATTCAAATGACTTCTGAAAAGATGAGTATAATAATGTAAATAACTGAGAGAAAAATATATTTTGATAACTAAGATTCTTAGATACACTTGAAGACAGTTATGTGTTACAAATGTTAGATGATGAAATCTCAAACAGAAATTTCTTATACCTTGTGAGAATGATTTTTAAAAATATTTTTCTAGTTGTGGATAGACTTTTATTTTATTTATTTTTATGCGGTGCTGAGAATCAAACCCAGTTCCACACATATGTCAGGTAAGCATGCTACCACTGAGCCCCAGCCCCAGCCCCAGCCCCAGCCCCGCAAGATGATTTTTTCCATGACTTTATACTTTAACACCAAACTATGTCTCTCATCCAAAAAAATCATATGGATACATTTACATCACCAGGATGTTGTTCATATATATGATATTAGTACAGGTAGGTAAAATGCAAAGAAAACATCAAATGCTTAAGCTGGGTAGCAAACTATTCATAAAAAGGAATTTCTATTACTCAAAAGGAAGCATTTTTCTTACTTTCCAATTAACACGATTGGATCTGATAAATTAGAAAAATTCAAATTATATGAACAAAATTAAAATAAACACACTTGTTTTATATTGTTCTTTTTATCTACAAAGTTTTCAGTTTGGAAACTGAACATAAAAATAGCAAGCAAAGGATTTTTAAAGTCACATTATTAAATTTGATCATCATAAAGGCGACAAAGTGTCCATGGGAAGACATGCAGTACCCACATAAATACCATGCTAATTAATTTTCTTCATTGCCATTAATTTGGCTTGAATTCTTAATGAGAGAATACATCTAGTGATTTTGATTTGCAAGTCTGTCGAATTTATTAACTTTTCAAATTGAAAATCTCTAGGGTGAGAAAATATCTCATCTTTATGTATATTCTGTCAACTCAGAGCACTTTACCAAGTCCATCTACCAAGAATATGCAGCCAACCTTTAGATGGAAGTTTTGATCTATAGTGGCGATTAGTGCTGCATTTTATTTCCAATTAAAAATAGAAGTCAACTTGGTGAGGGCCATTTAGACTGCTACCTTGTAAAGGCTGGTTTCAAGGCCAGCTTTCATTCCACACATAAGATTTTCAGCTTCCTCCCCCATAGATAAAGTTGTTCTATGGTTCTGGATTAGTTTTCCCGTTTGTTTTGTTTTGTTTTTGATTTATAAGTGAACACACATTTTAGCTGTGCTTCTTGCTATGACAATGCTTTAGTTTCATTATCACTAAGAGTCAAAAAATATTATGCTGCATAATATTATTTTGAGAACTAAATTCAATAATCTACACAAACTGCTGCTGACATACTGTTCACAAAGGTTAGCTGTAGCCTGGGTAACTGACCTTGAAACAATTTCTGAACTCTAATTTGTCATGTAACTTGGTGATTTCCCCCTGTATGTTCTACACAAATAGAGACAAGTAAGGGGTCTTGAGAAATGCATATTCATAAGTTCTATTCTTTATGGCAGCATCTGACAAACATTATCCATAAAGCGACATCAAATAGGAACATGGTACAGGCTGGTGTTGGCCTACTGGTCATGTGCCCACCATTGCCAAAGAACAAAGAAATTCTTTTCTAATCAGATGATTTATTGCTAAATGATTTCTATTCCCTTCTAATTAAATGTTCACAGCAAAATGAAAGAAAATAATTTGAAAAATATAAAAATGTTTTAAAAAATACACAACTAATTACCCATAATTACACAACTCATGAGTAATACTCTCAACAACTGATTTTCTTTATAAAATTTTATCTACTCATATTTACTACATAGATGTCTACACAAAATAGAAGTACATAATGAATATAATTTTAATTTTCATCTTTCTAGTTAACATTATATAACTCTTGCTTCAAAAAGTCTCCCATTATTTATAAATCATTACATTTTGTTAATTATAGCTCATGCATTAATACCTATTAATATTTACTTCTATTACACATTCTATTTACTAGAATGTTCTCAGTTTAAGAGTTGAAAGTGTCTTAGTCATTTTTATCTAATGTTTTATACTATGACTGTTGCCTGGTAGGTGTACATGATTGAATAAATTTGAAATTTTAAGAATATAATTTCCCTCAATCTTACATCTGATGGTACTTATCCTAGTTCAAAGACAACATTCTCAAACCCATTATCTACTAACACCTAGCGACACTTATGCAGAAAGTAATATGATCATGATTTTTGATTGCTAGTTCATTTTAAAAAGTCATTACTTGAGAAAATAGTATATTTAGTCAATCGCCACACTTGTTCTAATTTTTCTTTTATTGCCTGAGAAGTAGTTTAACTTAAAATAATTTCTCCCAAATTCTCTCAAATCAAATACTTCTGGATGACGTTTTTTACCTAAATTTGCATATTCGGTACTAACAAGGATGATACATGATTTACAAAAGAAACATTTAACACCTTTTCGGATAGATTTTCATACCAGAAGTCAGGTTTTTACAGGAATCCAATCCCACAAAATAAACACCAAGAGCTAAGATAAATATAACTTCTTCCAGCGAGGAAAGATACGTCTATGTTTAAGTTGTATATATGAACAAAAAATAGTTTGCATGTTTTTGCTGACAAAAGAAAAAAAAAACACTTGCTAGTCCCCAAATAATCATAAGAGTACTTTAATTCATCAATTCAGTTAAAATGTTTGATTTGCTGGTCATTTAGGATTAATCTCAATATATACTGAACCTTGATGATTTTTAAAATTTCTTTATGATTGCCTTTTGTTTTTTCTTTCTTTGGTTGTCTTATTCAATTTTGCAGGAAAATAGAGCAGCAGCAGCATCCCTGAACAAGTTTATCAGAATGCAGAAGCTTTATTTGATACTTTCTTTCTCACTTGTTGATAACTTTGGCAGTATGTACAACATTGAGATCTACCCCAGGTATCCATACAAAGCCCCATTCAAATACTTCCTTTTTTTTTTTTTTTTTGCAAGAGAATGATAATCAAGCTGGGCTTATATATTTTACAATGATTTAGTACTATTTAATGATCATAATGCCTTATCTCAGTAGAATGGAAATTTTAGGCTCCATGAAATGAAATTGAAGAACATATTTTGGTAATTTCAGAAATTCTGGATCAAATTCAAATTCTGTTATTGTGACAACTGTCTCTTCCTCCTATCAGGCATATTAAGGGTCTGTTGGTAAGTTCCATTAAATGTTGTTTGAGAAACAATTTTTTTTCCTTGTTTGGCACAAGAAAGGAAATTTCAAAGACTCACGTAGAATGCAACACTTTCCACACAAAGTGATCATTTATTTTCAAAGTTTATATTCTCAGAGTTCTTTGAAGAAAAATGCATAGTGTGTTGATGCAGCATTACTGCATGCTCTTTACTTAACCACCACAGATATTTGGTGGAGGCATCCTCGACTTTACACAACTTTATTTATTCCCTGGTGTGTGGGATTGCATTGCTTTGGTCCATGTGGGATAATCCTTAGAGTGATGGATGACTCACTGTGAAACAGCTGTGACCTGACAGAGTTCTTGCTGGCAATGCATTTTCTGTGTAAATCTGATTTTTAAAAACAATCACTATGATATCATTGCAGCCTTCTGCTTCAGCATCCCTGGGGATGGAGTAACACCCTCTTCTAAGTGGTGATGGAACAGATGGGCTGGTGTGGACAGCATGAAGATGAGGGGAGAAAGTTGACAATATATACAAGCATTAGTGGAGTGAAACAGCACACACGCTTTCCTAGTTATTATTAAAGCTATGATGGGCCCACTTTATGGTGTTTTGAAATTCCTAGAAATGGCCCATGGGGACAGGCAATCATCCCTGTGCTTCATCAGCCTCACACCCTCCCTCTTGTAACACTGTTCTGCTCCGTATCACATGACTCTTGGCCTTCCATATCTCTTCCTAGAAGTGAGATTCTAGCTACATCATTAGATTGGGATTTTTTCTCCCCTTCATAAAAAAGATAAAAATAGTTCGTCTCTTAACACAGGTTTTTTTAAGTATTGAGTAAGTAAAAATGTTTTAGAACTGTGATTGGTTTATATATGTATTGAGAATGCGTAATATTTATTACTTGCGCAAAACCAGTCACAAATGTTTGATATTTATCTCAAGAACTTGGATTTATTTTCCTTGAACAAAATTAAAGGATTCAAAGCTCTTTCCTTCTCATGCCCTTATCAAAAAATATTGGTCTAATATAAGTCTCACCAAAGACTTTCTTCCCATTCCAGGTTTCTAAAACTGACCCACTATCAGCTAATTGTCAAATTTGACATGTGCATGAGTACTTATAGACATGCACAATTAAAAAATAATGTTTAGTTAAATGACAGTACTTACAAATTCAGATATTTCTTGTAAGTGTATAATTTCTGGCTTCCCTTTGGGGAAAAAAATTTAAATCAAAAGATCCAGCAATCATGATGGAAACCCCACATATCTATCCTTCAATTCTCTAATCTCCACTATTCTTTATTTTCCATGATCAGAACCCACTTTTTGTTCTGGATCCTATGGATATGTGGCCCATGTATCACAGTCATCTTGCATAGTCATCTTGCATCTTGTATCAAAACTCTCTTGACAGAAAAGAAGCATTGGTCTAGACATGAGGTGATGCCATGTCATGTTGGTAAAGGAAGACATTTAATTCCTTGACTCCTGCCTATGAGTCAAGCCCTGCTTCTGGTGCTTCATAAGTGTAAACTCACTTGATTTTTACTCTAGTCATGGTAAAGTCTTAGATTTTATTCTAAGCACAAGAGGAAGCCATTGAGGGATTTTTGAGTAGGATCTCAATTCAACCTATATCAATATAGTTGCTGAAAGAGAAAAAATGCAAGCTAATTTGGTAGTTATTGATGATATACAAAAACAAGATGATGTTGATTTGAACTAAGGAATAGGAATGGTTAAAAAATTGATTAGGAGGGGAAGACAGGGGATATGGGGATAAGAAAGATAGTAGAATGAAACAGACATTATTACTTTAAGTATGTATATGTGACTGTATGACCAATGTGATTCTACAATATGTATACTCAGAAAAATTAGAAATTTATATCCCATCTATGTATGATATATCAAAGTATATAAGTGCGTTCTGCTATCATGTATAAAACTAATTAAAACAAATAATTTTTTTTTAGAAAAAAATGGATTATGGGTGCAACTTAATGCACTTACAATAAAATGTTTCCTGTGGCATAGTCTAGTCCCTGCAATACCTGGCCATTTTCTCCCACCTCTTTCTTCTATTCTTGTTACACTGATATTTTCCTTCCCCCTAAAATGACAAAATTTTTCCAGTCTTTGAAACTTTGGGCTTGCTATTATCTTCATTCTTTGAACTCATGTGGCTACCATTCTTGTTCTACCATAGCTCATCGCCACCTCTTATCCCAGATTCTTATTTCATCTCTGTTTTTTGAATATGACTATTTATTACCATTTAATATTTGTAGTATATTTGTGTTATTGATTACTTGTGTTTGACTTTTTTTCTGTTTCTCCAACCACTAAATGTGTCATGATCTTTTAATAGTATAGAATGATCTGGTTTAGTTTCTATTTCTCCCTTATCCAGAATAATATGTGCTATGTTTAATTGTTTAAAGAATATTTGTCATAAGAATAAAAAACATTCACAGGCCCTGGTTAAAATATTGATATAGAAAACATTAAAGGTGATTCTCATTTTTTTGGTGAGACTATTTGGGTGCATAGTAAAAACATGGGAGATTGGGAAGAATGGGAAATGAGCTGTTTTATTTGGCACATGAGACAGAATTAGATCTCTGTTTTAGGTGCTATAACAAAACAAAACAAAAATCCCTGACAATAACTATGTAGAGGAGGAAAAAAATGTTTTGGTTCATGGTTTCAGAGGATTTAGTCCATAGTTGGCTGGTTTCCTTGCTCTGGGCCCACATGAGGCAGAACATTATGATGGAAAAATATGGTGAAGAAAAGTTTCTCAGCTTATGGCAGCAGGGAAGCAGAAAGAGAGAAAAAAGGCATGAACTCCTCCAGGGAATTCCCCCTCCAGTGACCTACTTCCTTCAACTGGGTTCCCACTTCTGGAAGTTCATTGAGCTATCAGTCTATTTGATGGATTAATCCACTGATAAGTGTAGAGCCTACATAATTCAACTATTGCCTGAAAACCCTACCTCTGATCATGACTGCATTGGGGTCCATGCTTTCAATACAATGCAAGACATTCCAGATCCAAACAAAAACAGATGCTCTGTAAGATTTCTAAGACTTCCATGACAAAGTCGTCAAAATAGGTGACTTATCAAAAGAGCAATTTATTCCCTCATTGACCTTGAGGCTAGAAGTCTAAATTGAGTTGTTGACAGAATTAAGTGAGACAGGACAGGAGAGGCATGTCATTTAGAGAGGGGACTATGAGACAGAAAACTGGCTTCTGCATATCCTAAATTTCAATGGCAACTAAGATCCAATATAAAGAACCAAAGGTAAGAGGCGTGGATGATAGATAACCATGGGACCAAACATCTAAGCTGAGAATAACTGATGAAATGTAAAAAGAAGAAGAAGTAGGAGGAGGAGGAGGAGCAGGAGGAAGAGGAGGAGGAGGAGATGCAATGTGTGAGCAAAGCACAAAAAGAGGATGCAAGTGCTTTAATTTAATCATGACTTCCAAGAATCTAGTTTTGTTAGTATTTCATATAAGCAAAGTCATTCCAGTGTGGCCCAGTGGGTTTAGCACCTAGACTTTCCAAGATTCCTACATAATAGGGAACTGACATTTCTACAGTCCTCTTAAAAAGATCTTACCAGTACAGTAAACAGTGGATTCTGTATCCCCATATCACATATAAGAAAGAAACTTAGATGTTGAGAATATGTTTTTAGGGTAATGAGAAATTTCACAGTAGTATTTCAGCTCCACTGCAGGCTTTCTCAGTAGGAAAACCTTATGTTCAACTAAATTAAGATGATTGTGCTGCTGCAGAGTGTTCACCATTGCCTTGAGACCAGGGAGGCAACCCTATAAACAGATGAGAGCACCATCACAAAATCAAAATGCTAATGCTAATGTCTGAAAAGATTTAAGAATTTGGTGAAATAGAAATTCAAATATGGTGCTGGATATGCACTTTTCATTCTGAGATCAGCCCATAAAGATTGGTCCATGTCTGATAAAGGGAGAAAGAGAACTGCAAATTAGGTCAGGGTATTCTGGTATTCTTTAACATCAACACAGCAAATAGGGCTGCAAAAATATATTTGGTATTAAGTAAGTTTGGCTGGTATCCCTTCCTTTTTCTTTGAAGTGGTTCTAAATTAGAGTGTCCTCATTAGCCTGGATGAGTGAAGATTCTACCACATCAGAGATACTCAGTTATTCATTCATATATGTGTTTATTTTTTCATTGTTTATTTTAAATTTTTTGGTTAAAGGAGAATCTGCTTCATTACTCAAGGATCAATTTTATTATTCTATCATCACATGGGGAAAATGTCCTTCCACCAAAATTGTCTGTCTTTCATTTCTTATATTGCATTATCAGGCTCACTAACAGTTTTAATCTAGGAGTTTAGACATGGCTTATTGTTACGGTTTGGATGTGTGGTTCCCTCAAAAAGCTCACGGGTGAGACAATGCAAAAAGGTTCAGAGGAGAAATGATTGGGTTGTGAGAGTCTTAATTCAATCAGTGATTTAATTCCCTGATAAGTATTAACTGAGTGGTAACTGAACTGGTAGGATATGGCTGGAGGAGGTAGGAATTGGGGCATGGCTTTGGGTATATTTTTGTATTTGGTGAGTAGAGTCTCTCCCTGCTTTCTGATCTCTTTGATGTGAGCTGCTTCTCTCCACCACACTCTCCTGCCATGATGTTAAGCTTCACCATCATCACTGAGGAATGGAGCCAACCTTCCATGGACTAAGACACCTGAAACCATGAGCCCTCAAATAAACTCTTCCTCCTCTATAATTGCTGGTCGAATCCTTTAGTCACAACAGTGAAAACACTAACTAAAACACTTATACTTTCAACTTACAAATTTTGAGACTTTAACCCTCATCCTATCATTACCATAAATTGCTTCTTATATCAAATTTGGATTTTCACATATTATCTATTGAACAGATATTTGCACAATCTTTTGATAGTATTTATCTCTAAACTGTTCAATTAATAAGAGAAGACATCTCAGAGAATGATGTTGGACAGAGTGTTTAATTTTCAGGGCTCATATTGAACAACTGAAACAAAGAAAACAATAGTACTTCAGATTGTAACAGTAACTGAATCAATTTACTAAAGAGCAATTAATCTGGCACTTCAAAAATACTAAAATGGGCACCCTCAGCTACCTTGGTGTGTTCCTTTTTTGCAAAAAAAAATGCACAATTTGAATTTCATAAGAAACTTATCTTATATTTCAAGACTTTATTTTCTTTTATCTTCTATTTTTCAAAAATGAATGTAATAGAGAAAAATAGAACTCTGCTGTATCTGTCAGCAGAACTCAAAACACAATTAAAAACTATACCAGCCAGGCATGGGGGTACACACCTATAATCCCAGCCGCTCAGGAGGCTGAGTCAGGAGGATCATGACTTCAAGGCCAGCCTCAGCAATGGCAAGGCACTTAGCAACTCAGTGGACCCTGTCTCTAAATAAAATGTACAATCGAGGTGGGGATGTGGCCATTGGTTGAGTGCCCCTGAGTTCAATCCCCAGTACCAAAAAAAAAAAAGTATACCAGATGTTAAATATTTTAATTTTTTTTCCTAAAAGGTGCAAGGTATAATTAAAGAGTGAGAATCAAAATACATAAGTGATACATGATCCAACTACAATGAGTATCCCTGGTAGCTAGAATATATTCACCCAATACACCTGTAAAAATGAGCCAGAGTTTCTTAGGGAAATAACAGATTCTAGATGGAGGGTAAAAATGTGTAAACTGAGCAGTGGCAAAAATCAAAGAAGCCAAAAGTCAAAGAAAGTACCAACAATGAGATTTCTGACCAAGGATTCAGTAAACACTTTGAGCCTACCATTGGTCAGATGTGCATTACTTTGAGAACCAGTAAGAATATGGATTGCAGGAAATTGTTCTAATGTAGTTCATACATAAAATTAAAATGATACCAAAAATAAAACTAAAATGTTAAAGTTTGTTGATCAGCTTTGGAAGATGGTAGATAATCAAATGATTACACAGCAAAAATAAGCAAAGAATCAATGTCTATTTTTTCCTGTATGAACTGCCTGTTAGTGCAAATAATTGATGAAAGTTTCTCTTTATAAAACTCTTTGTTAAGACATAAAAGTAGAATTAAAACATTATAATTAACCTCCAGTGAGTTAAATGAGCCAGGTAATGGGGACACACACACACACACACACACGCACACAGTCTCCTGATAGAAGTATAAAACCCCAAAATATCAAACTTGAGTTTGAACAGTTCTCTGTCATTAACTATCATTTTGTAGGCTATACAGAGAGAACTTATATTGCAGGGCTGTAAAAAGCAACATCCACACTACAAAAGGAAAACATCTACATAAAAATGAACTGTTTTCTTTTAAAATATTTCAAAGAATAAAGGTAGGGAGAGACTCTACAGATAAAATAAAGACTTGAAAGACCTATCAACACTTCAAAATCTGTGGACTTGATATGGACCTCAATTTGAACGAATTGCAATAAAATAAAAGACTACCAGGGAAATGTGAATGACATTAAGAAACTACTAATAATAATACTAAAAATGCTAAATAACAATACCAAAAAATTGGGACATAAAAATGGTAATATAATAAAATAAAAATATAATTATATTATTTAAAAATTAATATTCTTTAAAAGATCTTCTGGAGATACATGCTGAAATATTTATAGATGAATAAATGTCTGGGAGTAGCTAATGGGTGAGGTGTAAAGGAAATAAGAGCTGATAATTTCTGAAGCTGAGTGGTGTGTTTTTGACAATCCATTAAACCATTGCTTTCAGTTTTTGGTATGATTGACTTTTTCATAATAAAGAGGTGATAATTGATGAAATCCAATAATCCAAATGTAGATTTAAGTGCAGTTTCCTAGACCCTTTATAGGAATACTGGCTATATAGCAATTTTAGCAAAAGAAAACCAAGCAGTTCATTAAATCTTTATTGGGAAAGTTTTAAGAAAATTGGTAAGACAACATCATAACCTCCTGCCACTCAATCCTTTACAAAATTGCCATCAACCCCACTTTTCAACCACACATTTAAAGAGGTTTTCTATCTGTTTCAGGTCACATTAAAGAACCTTAAAGGGCTAGAATGTATGATAATAAAGTATATCAAAAAACAAATGCTTATACTTAATGCTTACCTACTTAATTATTATCATTATTATTTATCAGTATTTTATCAGTATTTTATATCAATATATTTTATCAGTATTATGAACTGCCTGTTAGTACAAATAATTGATGAAAGTTTGTCTTTATAAAACTCTTTGTTAAGACAAAGTAGAATTAAAACATTATAATTAACCTCCAGTGAGTTAAATTAGCCAGGTAATGGGGACAAACACACACACACACACACACACACAGTCTCCTGATGGAAGACTTAAGACAAAAAATTAAGCATTTATACAAGTAATTAAGAATAGGATTGTTCTCTAATTATCTTGAAAAAGTATTCACATTATAACATTAAAATCTATTGTTTGATTTTCACGAATTTCAATTCTATATATCTTCAAGACCATAATGTAGTAAATGAAACTATCATACATGTAATAAGGGTCTAAATAAAGGTTGATCCTTTACACAATTAATTGCTTTCCAAGAAGTTTGTTTGAAGAAACTGGAAAGTCAGATGAAGATTAGTATATACTGTTTCATCACAATATTATTTAAATAATAATATTTTAAAAACCAAAGTTTTCAAGGATAGCTACATAATTAAGTTATATCTCTCATGGGGGAGTATTTTATAGTGTTGGGGAAATCTAACTTAAAACAAAGTTTTCAACCCAGAAATACTCTCAGCAAGGTAGTAGAAGAAAATGAAACTTTTATTATTGAATAAACATTAGACTGTGATGCACATTGCTGACAATCTAACAAGAGATGACCAAAAGAGAAAGAAATCTCACCCATTTTTGTAGCCAAGCAGATACAAACCATTACATATATGTTTTAAGATACACAGTAATGAATCCTCAAGCAAAATACCTTCACAGCACAATTTCTCACAACCATAGTTCATGCTAAATTTACCTGGAAGTTGGGTTGATCCTCTGCATTCTCTAACTGACTGTATCCAGAAGAAAAGCTCCCAATTTCCCACAGAAAGGAGAAGATGGATGCTATTTTCAAAGATAGCTCATGGTACTGGAAAAAGACATTCCTAAGTCATAAAACTGACAAAAAGCCTATCTTGTTTTTTAAAGGATTTATACATAGTTTAAAGAGAGGAGAAAGTATTTACCATGACAGTTTTCTAGAGTAAATGCATTACAAGAAAGGAGGGAGGAAAATCTCTTCCCAGTGATGCTGGAAGCATCACAATACTGAACCTCAAAGTATATTACAGAATTACAGTATTAGAAACAGCATGGTACTGGCAAGAAAATAGACATGAAAATAATGGAATAGAATAGAGACAAACCTATATAGATATAATCATTTGATAATCAAGAAAGTTTCCATATATTGTACAAAACTTAACAAATGTTTCTAAGAAAACTTAATATCCATATGTAGAAGAATGAAAATTGATTCCTATCTCTGACCTTACATAAAAGTCAAACCAAAATGGATCAAAGACATAGGTACTAGACCAGAAACTCTGCAACTGTTAGAAGAATATGTGAGCTCAACACCCCAATATACTGGCACGGGCATCAACTTCCTTAACAAGAGTCCTAAAGCTCAAGAAATAAAACCAAGAATCAATAAGTGGAATGGCATCAATTTAAAATGCTTCTGAACAGCAAAGTAAACATTTAAGAGTAAGAAGAGAGACCCTACAGAATGGGAGAAGATCTTTGTCACCTGCTCCTCAGGGAATTAATATCCAAAATATATAAAGAAATAAAAAAACTTTACACCAAAAAGAAAGAATAAATAAAGACATACAACCCATTTAATAAGAAAATAAAATAACTAAAGAGACACTTCTTGAAAGAAATATTACAAATGATCAATAAATATATGAAAAAGTGTTCAACATTTCTAGCAATCAGGGGAATGCAAATCAAAACTACACCCAGTTTTCATCTCACTCTAGTCAGAAATGCAATTATGAAGAACACAAACACAAATGCTGTTGAGGATGTGGGTAAAAGGGAACACTCATATATTGTTGGTGGGACTGCATACTAGTACAACCACTCTGGAAGGCAGTATAGAGTGATCTATGTATCTCACTCCTTGGTATATTTTTAAAAAATATAAAATCAGCATAGTGTAGGGATGATGCAGACACATCAATGTTTATGGCAGCACAATTCACACTAGCCAAGCTACAGAACCAGCTTGTGCTCATCAACAGATGAAGGTATAAAGAAAATGTGATATATATAATATATATATATATATATATATATATAATATATATAATATATATATATTATANTATATATATATATATATATATATATATATATATCTCCATATATATGATGATATCTATAATGAACTAATAATTTTTTTAAATCCCTTTGTTCATTTTTAACAGTGATAATTAAGCCTCATTGGGGTTTTTTTGCTTTTATTTGTCTTTATAGTAGTTATCAAAAGTATGGTAAACTAATATATGATAATGATATGGTAATGTGTTTAAATAAATGTTAACAGAAAACTAGGGTTTCTTATGATCAGACATGGATGAGAATGGAGACCATCATGCTATGTAAAATAAGTAAGACCCCAAAAGTGAAGGGTCTGATGTTTTCTTTCCTATGTAGAAACTAGACCCCTGAAAAAAGCAAAAGTTTTAAAAAAGAAAAAGCCAGGGGATCCCATGAAAACAGAAGAGACATCAGTGAATTAGAGGTAGGAGACTGAAGGGGAAGGACTGGCAAAGGAAAGAATGAAGGAATTAATCTGACCAATTGTAAATAAACTGTAAACAAATACAAGATCAATAGAGTAAAGAAAAGAGAATAGGGGGAGAAAGGAGGGAAGGGAAAATGGAAGCACTCGGGATTGAATTGGAGCCAATTACATTTGGGGCTTATAAAATAATGTCAAAATGAAGCTCAATATTATCTATATCTATAATGAATAAATAATCTTTTAAAAAAATCTCTTCCCTCATTTTTAACAGTGATAATTAAGCCTCCTTTTTTTGCTTTTATTTGTCTTTATGATAGTTAGCAAAAGTATGATATGCAAATATATGATAATCCTATGGTAATGTGTTTAAATAAATGTTAACCAAAAACTATTTTCAAATTTATGTATGTATTTTATACCAAAATAAAATCTATCAGTATAAAGATGGTATTGACATATGATCTCTATATTTTGGGAATTGTTTTTCATTTCATTGTATGCTAATAGCTTTAAAGTAATATTAAATAATTTTACTAAGTTGAAGATACAACATAAAGAATAAAATGAAAAGTAATGTCTTAGATAGTTTTTTCTACTCTATATTGTACTAATATGTTCATTATGTACAGGTATTAAATCTATAATCTGATAGAAATGCATATTTTTAAAGAAAAATTAATTTTGATATCCCTCTCAAGTTTAAAGGAATGCTGAATCAAAGATACAGTCAATAATACAGAACATTTATACTCCTTGATTTAATAATTTCACCCAAGATGTTGATAAACCACTATTGTTTTCACTAAGTATTTGTCTTGAAATAAAACTATTAAGAAATTTTTTTGGGGGAAAAAAGTGTTTGGAGTGATAAAATTGCTCTGGAACTAGAAAGTGGTGATGACCTTATCAAATTAGAATGGTATGAAATATCACTGAATTTTCCAATTGGTAAATTTAATGTTGTGTATGCATTGCCACAGTAAGAAAGTAAAGCTACAATAAAGAAAAGACATCTGTAAAAAGACTGCTTCTATTTAGGTATTTTAAAAATCAAGCAATAAAAGAGGATAGAAAAGCATATATATACACTTCACATATAAACTTGCAATAAATAACTATGGACATTAGTTTTAGACCTTCCATAAAATTTGATGTATGAATGAAAGGAGAAATAAAATCAGTAACATTCAGTCTATTTTTAGTATGAAAGTAAAACAAGACTTAGAAGAATTAAGGGAAAATATAGCAACATTGATTTTGCAAGTTTTACTTTCTTTCCCTTTCTTTTTTTAGGCTACTCTTAAGCAAGGCAATCTCAGTACTTTTCTCATCTGAGCATGAAATGACATTAATGATATTGCATTTCATGTGCTAGAATTATCTGAAACAGAACTCCCAGCTTCAGGGATGTAATTATGTAGCAACTGGCCCGTCTCCACTGTGCTCAGCGTAACTATCGACAGGGCAGTGGCCCTCTATTATAGCATACTTTAGAATCTTCCCATACAACAGTCTTGGAGGATTGAAAATTCTATGTATTAAGTTGGCAATATTTTTACCACAAAAAATATAACTGGCCTTTGTTGTTCTCCTGGACTCATATTTGGAAAAACAATGTTTCTAAGAAATGAAATAAAATGAGTAGACTTTACTGCTTGTAATTCTTCCTTTCATATGAATTATCTCATTTCCATTTATACAAATCAATTTGTTTGGACAATTTCAATATCTATTTTCGTTTTCATGCTGTAGTTCCATAATAAACCTAAAACTTTGTCTGGCACTAAACCATGTTAGGTTATCTCACTTGATTTTCCAAATACATTAACATGTTAGGTAGATAAGACAGACATTATTGTCCTTACCTTATTTATCTTTTCCAGAAGAAACAATCTCAGATCTTCTATTCAGCACTTCCAAGGCCCAGTTCTAATTGCAAGACTCACTTCTTGTTTGTTCTTACTTGATTCTGTAAGAAACATTTCGCCTCCTAAGAAATAACATGCACTTATCTCTGGAAATCTAGAAAACAGAGAACAACATCAAGAAATTGCCGTTCAGTATGAATCTCATTGCTTTGAAAGTAAGTTAATTTTTAGAAGAATCACATTTTCAGTCTTTGTAGATGATCCTAGAGAGTTCAAAATTTAAACCTATGGTATGCAAAAATCAAATCTTTTTCTCACCCAATTCAGGATCAAAAATGTCTCAGATAAATATTCAGTCAGTTCAAAATTTAAGTCACTCTTAAAATATTTCCCTCCCTTAATCCTGAGGTGGTTTTTTATTTGTTTGTTTGTTTTTATTTGTTTGTTTTGGGGGGTACCAGGGATTGAACCCAGGGGCACTTAACCACTGAACCACATCCCCTACCCTTATTTATATTTTGTCTGGAGACAGGGTTTCACTAAGTTGCTTGTGGCCTAGCTAAAATTGCTGATGCTGGCTTTGAACTCACAATCCTCCTGCCTCAGCCTCCCGAGCTGCTAAGGTGTACACCTAAGGTAGTTTTTGAGCTCAGGAGTAAATGTTACCTATTTTTTTGTGTGTAGTTGTTGAAATTGTGAAAATTTTTCCTATTTCCAGTGGCTTCCTCCAACTTTCAGGTGAAGGATAGCTCATTTCTCCTGCAAATACCTAGTGCACAGCAGCTAACACAATTCCTAGACTGCCCTCCTGGCCACTTGTAGGACACACTTGAATCTCTCTTCCCAGAAAGTTAATCAGTTTGACACTTGATCCATCTACTAGCTCTAGTACAACTGTTGTGGGGACAGATCAGGCTAGGCACTGAAGATAGCAGGAAACAGTTTTATTTGGCTGCAGACAGGTTCAGAGGACACAGCTTTTGCTGAAATCAATCAATCCCCCGAACCCCAAGTTCAGGTAGTTTCAGAATTTTATACCCAGCATGTAAGGGGAGGGGCTCAGAAGTTCACAATATTCAGAAGTTCACATAAAAGCAGTATTTTTCTTTCACTGTTCTGGGCAAGTTAATCCTTCAAGGCTAATACCCGAGAAGGGGAGAGCTTCTTCTCCCCTTTCTTTCCTCCCCCTGCCAGCTGTTACCATGGAGCCCAATTGGTAATTTCTCTTACCTTAGAAATGTAGACATCTCTATGAAGCCTCAGCTCAAGTCCAGAGGCCTTGTTTCCATATTTCTACAAACTACTATACTGGAAACATGTTTGTGAAAAACAGGTAAGAGGGTGTCCAGCACCTGGAGTGCTGATTTCTTCCCAGCCAGTGGCCAAGTAAAATAGGGCAACATGAAAATAGAAAGTTTATCTACATTGAACTCTTTTGTAGAGACTCTTTTGATGACAGTCTTAAAATCAACCATGGTGAAGATTTCTGGAGAAGACCAGTTAAAACTTTTCTGTGGAGAAAGGGAGTGCCACTATACAACCACATCCACTATCTGGGTTTTCCACCCCTGTCTTAAGCAACAGGACAAATATTGTCTTCCACTGGGTCACCTAACAAATTCTAAACCTCTTCCACTAGATGTCCTTATGCAATCACACTATCTCTTGACTGCTCCTTAAACTCCTGTTGGCTGATGTTTTCTCTCAAAGGCTTGGCTTTTTCTTATCTATGTCCTTAGAAATAAAGAGCAATGTCCCTCTAGATTCTAGAATTTTCCCAAATATTTCTGATGGTTTCAACCCAAATCCTTGTGTGGTGCAGAATACTCCTATGAAATAAAATAGTCTTAGTTGCTTCTCTTCCTCAATTCTGCCTAGAAGAGCATCTCTCTACCCTTTTCTCCCTTACTGCCTTTATATCATATACAAACAGTCCTCACTTTGCATAGATGTATGGTAACATAAAGTTACTAGGCAAACCCAAATCACACAAAGCAATATTAAGAATCAAAGGGAAAACTACTTTGCTCTTTGACCCTTTCTTTTTAGGGAGGGATCTGAAACCAGGAATACTTCACTACTCAGCTACATCCCCAATTCTTTCTAAATTATTTTTAAAATTTTGAGACCGGGTCTCAGTAGGATACCCAGCCAGGCCTTGAAAATGAGATCCTCCTGCCTTCACCTTCAGAGTTACTGGGATTACAGGTATGCACCACTGTGGCTAGTTTCTTCATCTATACAAATGTATATCAAAAATTTTAACTGTTCTGGTTGTCGATTATAAATGCATAGAAGATGACAAGAACAGTAAAGCTGTTGATTATTTAACACAGCATATTTGAAAATGTTAGAAACATTAAGAATTATTTTATTTCTTTGTAAAAAAATTGAGTAATTTGAACAGATTGTCTTCTTTTCCTTATATAACTTATGATTACTGAGAATCTTTACTATACTTTCAAAGTTGTATATTCCTTTCTAAGTTTGGAACAGTATCAACATTTTCTCCTTTTGATCTTCAATGTCATGAAATATCCTCAATAGTCCTTTTCATGTAAAGGCTTTTGCTGTTATCAATTTCTCTAGGACAGCTTTATCCTTTATGTGAAAACCACTTTCCTTTTTTGTGTTGGTAAAGTCAATTTAACTCTGTTGCCATAGCTGGTACCTAAATTCTCTTGCAGTGTCAACATGGTAGCTGTGTCAATGTACCCATAGTCAGGCCCTGCTTCTATAACTCCATTCACTTTCAAATAAGATATTTCACTTCCAGAAATATCTTTTTTGTTTGTTTGTTTGCTTGTTTTTTAAAACTGCATTTTTATCTTTGTTGGGCAGTTTCACCCTTTTATTATACATTTCTGTAAAACATTAGATGAATTTATCCCCAGGCAGAACATACAGCTGCATGTTTTGCTATCTATAGCACATGAGCTAGCAGTTGCATAATGCCCAATCCCTGTCAGGCTTTCAAGGATGTGATTGGTAATGAATATGTTAGTCAACTTTTTGTCACTGTGACCAAAACACCTGACATGAAAAATTCAGATGGAAGAAAAGTTTCGTTTGGGCTAGTGGTTTCAGAGGTTAAATGCTTGGTCAGCCAAATCCATCTCTTTGGGTCCAAGGTGAGGTAGAACATCATGGCAGAGGGTATGGGGAGGTGCACCGCTCACCTGATAGTGACTGGAAAACAGAAAGACGATACTGAGGGGAAGATGAACCTTCTAGGGCACAGTCTCAGAGATCTGCCTCCACTAACCACACCCCACCTGTCTATAGGTGAATATTAGTTCATTCAAACTAGGATAGATTTAATGCCTTACAATTCCCATAATCCAGTCAATTCCCCTCTGAACATTCCTGAATTAAAACAGGAGATTTTAAGGGACACCTTATATGCAAACCATAACAATGAACTACTGTTATATAAGATTTGTAGACTTAAGAACTAGTGGTGGAGCTGATGTTTGGTAATCATCCATAACTAATTATGCTATGGTGATTGAAATTTAAAACATGTTATTGGGGAACTGGTGTTACTTAACTAAACTACAGTACCTGGAATTCATTTCTCTGCTCTTCTTTCCCCAGGTGACCCTTCAGTCTCCTGTTTCCTGAAGGTGCAGGTAAACAGGGGCTGTAGAAAAGAAACTGAACTACTAAAAAGGGGGAAATCATTAGGAGGTAGTTTAAAAATATTGACTTTATAATTGAAATGTTATTTATACATGCGTATTCATATATAATAAGCATGTATAAATAACATTTCAATTATAATATATAATATATATAATTCATATATAATAATTTTCATATTACCAACATTTAACAACCTGGTTTTATGAGTATATAATAGATCATCAAATAATAGCTACATTTTACTGAGTGTTCCTATATACTAGACAATGTTCCAAATGCTTGTAGTATTATATAATTGAATGTCCTTAATATTTTTAGTTAGGTATTATTATTACCCACATTCCAAAAATGAGAAAACTAAGGTACAAAGAGTTTAAACTAATTAGGAAAGCTGGAGAGATCATAAGTCAGAGTTTATGACTGGAATTCAAGCAACCTAATTCTAGTGCCTAATCCACTGTTCTACTAGGCTATATTTCAATATTTTTCAAGATTATTTATTCATTCCACACCCTTTTTGGGTATTTAGACTTTGGCATTTTTCTGTTTTCTTTGTACAGAGATCTTGTATATATTCATGTTTTTTAACAAAAAAATCCATAACTTTAATTATTGTATCAAATTTTTATGGTTTTTTTTTAAAGTTTTAAAGTTGAATTTTTCAAATCCCCCCTGAAAACATTTATGCCAATTTCCATTTCCATAAGCAATGCATTAGATTGCCTATTTATAAAATTCTCACCAAATAGCACATTTGAATATATCTTTACCAGATTTGTATTTCTTTTGTCAATTACTATTATTATTCTTTGTCTGTTTTTATTGACCCTTTTAAAAATTATTAGCATGCTTTTATACACCAATGATAATCAACTCATGTCACCTGTTGGATGTGTTCTAGAAATTTTAAGCAAGACTTAAATTAACTCATGCAGTATTTATAGGAAAATTGTTGATTTTGCATATTCATTTAGTTACTGCTCTTTTTCCTGCATGAGGCAGAAACATTGTGAAAATAGCATAAAATGAGAGTTGTTATGAAAGGACAGCAATGCTAATGAGTTTAGAATTCATTATGGTATCATACAGGTTTGCTTTAAAATTCCATATATAAAGTAAAATTAGAATTATGCAGAGTAGTTTAAGAACTCAAAACTTCTGAGCAGAACTACAAAGGAATAAAATGGAGAATCTGTAACCAAACTAAGGAACAAAATCAGAACAAAACTTGCAGCAGAGTTGTGATTTAATGCTGGATGATAAAAATGAGGGTCAGGGACTAAGGCAGATGTGTATTGACAGGCTGGAGGTGAGGGTCTAATGATTATGCTGAAGCCTCCCCAAATTAATCATATCACACCCAATCAATAAGAGAGATGAGGAATAGCAAAAATAGCATTTATATAGATTTTACATATTAGTAAACCAGATGAAGAGGTGGCACAATCAGGTGACTTGTTTTTATAATGCAAAGTAAGCCATTTAGGCTGAGAATATTGACGTGCACTATTTTTTAAGAATTTTGGTTCATCTGCCTTCAGGGCAGAGTCTTCCTTGCATGATGAACTCTGGAAGCCATATTAATACTTGCTATCTGATTATGCAATAGTATAATACGTCCACTGCCACCTCCTTTCAATTGCTGATTCTCTTTGCACATTAATCTTTCCAGCCTCAGATTTTATTTATACTGTATGGATAATATTTTAATTGTGTGAATGTCAGAAAATACAATAAATATCACAGGGAAATTGACAGAGAGGAGGATTCCAACTGGGGAGTCAATACATAATATACTTGGAAGGCTTTAGAGTTCCAGATTTTGATTTCTAAAATGATACATCCTTGCTTTGATGGGTGCAAGATAAAGTTAATAACTGACCTAAATTAGTCACTTCCAAGCCAATTTATCTCAAAGTACATTTTTTTTGTACTCTCATCATAAAAGAGATGTAATTGTAAAACTTAAATTAATTTTGGTATACTTATGTGTCAACTTTTTCTTTCCTCTCTGTCATGATAAATGGAGCACTGATTCTTAAAAGCTTTCCTAATCTATCTGCACACACATCTTGACCAGAATTCAAAAGCTGCTGCTAATTTCTTCCTTGCACTATGCTACAAAGTTCACTTCCTCAGATTTTTAAAAATATCTAATAATGGGCTGAGGTTGTAACTCAATGGAAGTGCGCTTGCCTAGCATGTTTGAGGCACTGGGTTTGATTCTCAGCACCACATATAAATAAATAAAATAAAGATTCATCAACAACTAAAAAATTATATATATATATATATATATATATATATATATATATATATATATATAAAATGTCTCAGTAAGTGATATTTTGGGTCAAAATTAAATGAAAATTTTGTCTTTTTTTGCCTATAAAATACTCTGAAGAGTGGTCACAAAAATTATTTTTTTTGCCTTGTTAAGTGTATTAAGTAATCTATAATTTAGACTATGAAAGTAGTACTAATTTATACAGTTTATTAATGCAGAAATCACTAAATTACCAATAGCTGAAGAGTCTTACTAAAGCAAGTATATTTTTTAGATATTTTAATTTATTAGTTTATTGTCTTACCAAAACATTGCCCAGAGTAGAAATTGCCATTCAAATCAGCATAGTCTGAAATTTTTGGAATTTCAAAAACTTGTATTTACTATCAGTACCATTGAATTGTTTTCAAATTCTCACTTTATGCAGAAGAATATATGTGGTCCCTATTTCATAGCTTAAAGATAATTAGCCTCCAATTTTCACCAGTTATATTTTCACCTGTGCCCCTTGCAAAGTTCAGGAATTTCAGACTTGTCCAATTACTCTGACCCTTCTTTCCAGGTGAATGAAAATGCAAAGCATCTCTTTCCCATAAGAAATTAGCCCATGGCCTACTAACCTCTCAGGTCATATCCCAATAGCTCTTATGCTGTCATTTAAAATGATTTTTCTTATAATAAACCCACAATAGCCTAGTCAGTCATTGTAATATAAAAAAATGACACCTGATGTAGAGGATATTTGCATTGCTGAAGGAAGCCAGAACAAATTCCTTCTGAAATAACACTATAAGCTACATTCATTTATAACATGGGCAATTGCTTGCTCCATTCCTTTTGCAATTTATAATTCTATTCTTGCTCTTATTTATAGGAAAAGGAAAAGATCTTAATAAGTAAAGCTGGAAGAGAACTGAACTGTTGCTTTATTGTTTTTATTGTTGAAGCATCTGGACCATTTCTGATTTAGTGGCAGAGATATATTTCCTAGGCCCTTCCCCTCTCTTCTCATCCTCACACCCACCAACTGTGGAATAGGCATTTGTTTACAGTATCTTTTGGTTTTGAAAAGCTTTAAAATGTTATAAAAGAAAGAAATGTTACTGATCATAACAGATACAGCTAGTTTAGTGATAGAAAGAGAATGGTCCTCTATGTTTTGAGAAAATGTGAGTGGAAGAATGAGAATATATAGAAGCTGAACAATCAAAGATTAAAAAAAAAATTAGTTGTCCAGAGAGCTACCCTAGAGGAAAAGTAATGGATGTTTGTGAGCATAATTCACACTACACAAATCAGTAACTGAGAGCAACTTTGGGTTATTTAGAGCTGAGAATAAATTGTTAGAAATCATTTGCATGGCTTGACTAAAATGACAAAACATTCCTATTAAAATCATTATTTGGGACTCTAATACATTTTTTAAAGAGAGAGAGAGAGAGAGAGAGAGAGAGAGAGAGAGAGAGAGAGAGAGAATTTTTTAATATTTATTTTTTAGCTTTTCGGCGAACACAACATCTTTGTATGTGGTGCTGAGTATCGAACCTGGGCCACACACATGCCAGGCGAGTGCGCTACCGCTTGAGCCACATCCCCATCCCTCTAATACATTTTTTGTTCTTTCTGGAAACCTGCTCCATGCAACTATTTCTTAATAAATACTTTTTCTGTAGAGTAATGTTAGAATGCCTATTCTAAATGCCATCTGGATTCTGTGAAACAAATTTCTTATCATTTTCTCAACATTGTCTCCCAAATATCCCCTTTTACCTTACCCAATGATCTACCCTACAGGAACAAAATATTTACCTAATTGAATGATAGAAATAATATGTACAATTATGTTTTTTCAGAGGTAGCAACAATATGACATCATTTTAACCTCTTTTATTCTGTTTTCATTGTGCTGAAAAGAATCATAGCTAAATCTGGCTAAACTGGTTTCTTCACCTGTGAACAAGCCCATTTATACCTGTTTTGTTCCTTCTTGGACAAATCCTGTCTATTCTTCTTGGATAAATCCTGTCTATTCCTCAAACCTCATTTTCGTAAGCAAGCCTCCTTTAACCACCTCTTGCTATCATCTGCAACCTCTCATTTCAATACCCACATCTGCAATGGACAGTTTTCAACCTACATGTGATATATAAATGTAATACCTAGCCTTGTACACAGTTGTCCTGGTATATTGGTTCATTTTACAAATAAAATATTAAAAAACTAAAGGATCAATTTTTTATCTTTAGTTTCTCATGTGAATATACATTATCTCATGAAGAGTTGAGAAGTATATTGCCTACACTAAAACTTACAAATAGAAATATAGGAGCAAACTTAAGGAATAAAGGTTGCCTAGCAATAACATTATCATCTCTTTAAAATTCCATGCATTTTTCTATTAATGGAAACACCCCCATGCCATTTTCTTTTGGTAGGAGATTCATTACTGTTAGGGTCTATAAACAAATCAAGATGGTGCCTGGCATTTTGCCAGAGGGAGTGGTTTGTAAAGTAAGGCCAGCGAGCCATTAAGTGTGGAGATTCCTTATTGTTTGACTGCTGTATCTAGTTTATGTTAATTAAGATAAGCCTTGTGTAATGTATATATAACCCTCCTGTCCTACAATAAATGGCTCCCACTCCTGCTGTATCAATGTACACAAGTTGTTTGTCACACCCCCCCCCTTATATTGCTGCAGCCGGCCTGCGACACATTACTTACTATTTTTTTATTTTTTATTCACTTTTAATAAACAATTAAAAATTAGATCTATTATCATGCACAACATGATGTTTTGAAATAAATATTGGGAATACATAACTCAAGCTCATTAACATGCACTATCTTATTTTTGTTGTGAGAACCCTTAAAATCTGCAATTAGTACTTTTGTTATAGAATATAATCAAAATATTGTACAATAGATCTCTTCAACTTATTCAATCTAACTGAAATTTTCTTTTCTTTGACCAACATCTTCCCAAACTTTCTTCAGATCCTGGGAACTCTCTGCTTCTAAGAGATAGATTATTTTAGATTGCATGTGCAGGATCTTGCCTTATTTGTCTTTGTGTATCTAGCTAATTTCAGTTAGTGTTATCTGATTCATCCATGTTGTCACAAATTGATACCACCAGTTACTAGTAAGGAGTTCTGCTTCCTCGCATGTTGAAGTATAACATTAGAGAAGCTCACTGAGGCAAGCATAAATAAAGCAGGATTATTTAAATAAAGCAAAGAATTAATAAATAAAGAAAGAAAGAAGGTTTATATAAAAAGGGGTAACATAGATTTCCCCTTGGTGGTAGAAGGGAGCCATAGCTGGTATCCTGGTATCTCAAGAAGTGAGAACATTCTGTTTTTTTATTTTTTATTCACTTTTAATAAACAATTAAAAATTAGATCTATTATCATGCACAACATGATGTTTTGAAATAAATATTGGGAATACATAACTCAAGCTCATTAACATGCACTATCTTATTTTTGTTGTGAGAACCCTTAAAATCTGCAATTAGTACTTTTGTTATAGAATATAATCAAAATATTGTACAATAGATCTCTTCAACTTATTCAATCTAACTGAAATTTTCTTTTCTTTGACCAACATCTTCCCAAACTTTCTTCAGATCCTGGGAACTCTCTGCTTCTAAGAGATAGATTATTTTAGATTGCATGTGCAGGATCTTGCCTTATTTGTCTTTGTGTATCTAGCTAATTTCAGTTAGTGTTATCTGATTCATCCATGTTGTCACAAATTGATACCACCAGTTACTAGTAAGGAGTTCTGCTTCCTCGCATGTTGAAGTATAACATTAGAGAAGCTCACTGAGGCAAGCATAAATAAAGCAGGATTATTTAAATAAAGCAAAGAATTAATAAATAAAGAAAGAAAGAAGGTTTATATAAAAAGGGGTAACATAGATTTCCCCTTGGTGGTAGAAGGGAGCCATAGCTGGTATCCTGGTATCTCAAGAAGTGAGAACATTCTGTTTTTTTTTTTTTTTTTTTTTTTTTT
>NW_026000142.1:9039476-9053158 GCF_001458135.2 Marmota marmota marmota
CCCCCCCCCCCCCAAAAAAAAAAAAAAAAGAAAGAAAGAAAAAGTAGGGAAGAGAACACTTAAATTCAAGTTCATTTCTCTCATTCATTCAAAGCCATAAGCATAGATGGTCTTTTTTATTTCCTCTGAAAATACAAAGAACAAATAAAGACAACAATGTCAATCAACTATTTGATTGAAAATGTGACAGATATAATGGTCTGAGGGCATAGCCCAGAGGTAGAGCATGTATTTAGCATCTGGTTGATCCTGGGTTCAATAACCAGCACCCCAACCCCCCAAAAATATTAAAGATACTTTTTCTTAGCTTGGGGTCAGTGTCAGAGTATTTCCAGGAACTCTCAGAAAACTTAACAACTAACATACATAATCCCATTATATAATCAAGGAATTATCAACACATGGCCCTACCCAAGTATTAAAGGTACCAGGAATTTCCTATTCTGCTCCACAGAGTCACCACACAGTAGGGGCATATACTTCCTGTACTACCATGAATCATAAAAATCTTTATCATGTAAATCTCACACACAAGCATTATGTACTACCTGATAAACAATAGGTACTCAATAAATATTTGGTGAATGGATCTTGACTAGATGGAGGGAAAACAAAACTCCATCCGTGTTCGGCTGGTACATATTCTCTGACCAGTACTTTGATCATTTTCCTCAAAAATTTTTTTGAAAAATTCTCTTTCTTTAATTCTCTGATTTAGCAATACCACTTCTAGGAATTTATCTTAACAAAATAATTGGCAAGTGCTCACTAACATATTCAAAAATATAAACAATATCTAACATTACCAAAATGAAAGTCGTCTACATGTTCAATGATAAAATAACTTGGTAAATAACTTGGAATATTGTATGGCCACAATTTTTTTGTGTGTGAAGAGGTTAATTAATAATGAAGTCACCACCTAAAAAAGAAAACACTGTGGCATGCAAACAGAGAAACTATATCAAACAGTTACCGGCAACACAAACAATCTAAGCTCAAATAAATGTTTAAACAAAAATCTTAGAACTTACATTTCAAGCCAAGTAACAAGTGACCATATAGATCCACATGTACCCCAAACTACTGACTATTCCAGCAAATCACGTAGTTTATACAGCTCACAAGTCCCTGCCCTGAATGTGATTGCTATCTTATGCCATATAACCATCCATAACTATTTTCTGTACCTGAAATTCCATAGGCACCCTTCCCAGGCATTCCCACTGGAGACATAGTGAAGCTGTGTCAAAATGTTTTCCCTTGCTCAGGAAATTTAATAAACCTAGTTTTATATATTCTGCAGATTTTCCTAATGGTTTTACAGGAGGAGTCAACCAAGTCTTTTTAATATCTTTTTGCTAGTAATGCGTGTAGTGTGATTATTTGTGTGGTAAGGTTCTGAATCACTTCATTTTTGTAAAAATTATTTTAATTTATAATTTTTATGTAATAAAGATTTACTGTTTGCAATACAAAGAGGAAAGAGTAAACAAAATAGGATAAATTATAAAAGAATTAAAGAACATCTAATAATTTCTACCTGTAAAGGGAACATTAGCTCACTTCTTTATTTTTTTTTAATTCTCCCCATCCTATTTCTTATTTTCTCTTTCTAAATCTGTCACATTTGTGGCCCAGATCCAAATTTTCAATTTATTACATAATTTATATTTCCTTCCAAAAATACTTCTTGCACATGTATATGACTAATATATATTTATTAACTCAACATTAGTAACAGTATTACTCAGATTCTCTGTCATTATTTCTTTTCAATATCCTTGATCTGTCAAGAGAAAAAAGATGTTTTTAAAATCTCCTACAGTGATTTTCTTTCTGTAAATTACTCTCATATTCCACATATCTTTTGCCTTCTGTATTTTGAAACTGTGATTCATGATTGTTATATCATCATGGGGGATTATGAGTTTTACTAAAGTAAAATTACATTCTGTGTTTCATTTAATGATTTTTCTGCTTCAAATTCTAATTTGCTAGAATTTGTATTATTTTATTTTTAATTTGACACATAAACTTGTGTATATTAAGCTCCAAGTCCCTTGAAATTCAAATCACCACCCCTACTCTTTTTTGCTTTTCAAAATAAAGTGAATTCTTCAAATGTTAAATGCTATCATGTTGTGGGGTTTGTTCATTTGTTTTATCTTTATTTTACAAGTAGCTCTATTTGAATCATTGTGTTCAAGATGAAAGGTTTTTATAACCGCACTAATAGCTTTTATGTTTATTGTTATGGTAGGTGGATATTTGGTCTTCTCTGACTAATGTCCATAAAAACTGTGTGTAATGTAATAATTTTTTTAAATCCCAGATGCAGGTTAGAATAACATAGGTAACTTTTAAAAAATACAAAGATTGAAGCCTGACCCATAGGCTTCTGAATTTATTGATCTATTAAGGATTGATGTTTGTAATATTTTAAAACCTTTCAAGTTATTATAGTATGCAGAGAAAGTTAAGAAGCACTGAATCAATCAGTAATAAAAGTAAAAAAAAAAATTCACAGGCAAACAAAAGATTCTGGTAAAAATTCAGGTAATCATGGCACCACATCTGGGTCCATGGATTCCTCCTGGCCTTGCCCACCTGGGGACAAACCATCCTGTCAGGGACTTTTACACATGGAGGTAAGTAAGCAAAGGGAAAAGAGTAGGTGAAAACTAGTTTACACACTTATGAAGTGGGTGTTATTATTATTTGCTGTTTTTAGGGAGTAACCCATTTACAGAGGTTAAGAAATATACCCAATGTAAGTAGATAAAAAGTGGAAACAGAATGTGAATTCAACAGATTCTAGAATATGCTCATAAATCCGTGCTTACAGAAAATAACAAAGCACTAACAGATTCTTCTCTTATGATTCAGGTGATTTCAAAAACTCGAGGCATCAATGTTAGTCTCTTTTGCCCCGTCCCCTTAGAAGGGTCACCATGTCTTCTCTACTGTCTCCATCACATTTATTGCAATGCTAAATCATAGGCAGTTTGTGTTGGCCAGGCGTGTGTGTGGTGTGTATGTGTGCTTGTGTGATCTGCTTTCTTGCCTAGACTGAAGCTTCTTAAGAGCAGAGAGCAGAGTTTATACTTGTCTGTTTCCTGATGTAATCCCTCTGTCTACCATAAAGCCTGGTACACACAAAACAATGAAAAAAAATGTAGCAAACAGGCAGACAATCTCTAGGGAAAGAAAGGAATAAAAAAAGGTTGGGTCAAGGCTGGTTTGGAGGAGTATTTATGCAGCTGGAGAAATTTGTTGTATTGGCCCAAATATGAAACTGGTCTAAAGTTCAAATATTGCTAAAGAACCAAACATTTCTATGGTCTGTGCTCTGACAAGGAAGTACAGATGTCCTGTCACACTGAAGAGATCCTCAGAGAAAGGTCACTGGGTCAGACTGAAGTTCAAGGTGGCTAAAGGAAAGGGAAAAGTGATCTTACCTGGTAGAATTAATCTTTTAAAAAATCCTTTGAGTGCAAAGACATGTAATATAAATGTCATGAATATCATTCCATTGTGTAACATAACTCCTATTTCTCAAACACAATCTGAGTGATCTGGTTTCTGTGAGGCCATGCAGCGTGGTTCATAGGTCAACTTGAAAAAACCTTATACATCCAGAAGGACAGAATTGAGTAAATCTATTTTAAAACTGTTGTTTCTATTATTGGCACCTATAGTTTACAGTGTGCATTTGATGGTGTTGAAATCAATATGAAAACTATAAACTAGAAAACTTTGCATAAATTTACAAACTCAAACATTTCTAATTAATGACTTGTACATAAAGAAGATGAACAGAATTTTAAAAATTGATTACATGCACTGATTATTACAGCAGATAAATCATGAAAAACCTATTAAAAATCAGAAAACACAAACAATATTGAGAAAACAGGAATGTAATTATATGTAGTAATTTTAAAATATTAGAATAAAATCAATAATATTATGTCAGTAAATTTAAAATTTTGGATTTCAAATTAAATTTCAGAAAAAAATATATTTCCTAGGAAAATATAGGAATCAATTGAGCAAACTGAAGGAGAAAAAAAATATGATTTGGTATGAAATTATTAAATAAAATCAGTAATCACAAACTAGGAAAAGAAGGCATGTATTGAGGTTGAATAACAGGCACAAAATTACAGTTAGAAGGAATAAGCTTTAATGTTCTACAGCACATTGGACTGATTATAATTTATAGAAGGCTACTATAAAAGAGAGAAGAGAGAAACCTGAAGTCTTCAAACATCAAAAATGATAAGATGAAAATGCTAATCACTCTGATTTAATCACTAAATATTTTATAAATGTATTAAAACATCACTCTGTACCTCATAGATGTGTACAATTATTATTTTAATTAAAACTATAAAAAGTTAAATTTTTAAAGAATAAGACCATAGAACAAACAGGCAAATTTTAAAGTCTAACAGATCTAGACCATTGTGCAGTATAATTTTTGCCCAACCTTCAAAGACAAGCAACCCCAAATTATGTAATTTCCCTTCGAACATAAAATAAGAAAGGTTTATTAGGTTTTGTGTGTATGTGTGAAAATAGTATCACCTTCTTGGGAGAGCCAAACATTCATCATATAAGTTGAGATCATTAGAGATATGTCAAATTAAATTTTGTGTATGATTTGAGGATTCATTTGCTGTGGTCCTGAAGATTTTATAAAGAATTGTTTGTAAGAAGTTTTTAATAGTTTCAGTTTATGCAGATTCTCAAAAAAATAAATTGGTTTTTCACTCCTTTTGTAAAATATTGTTATAAAAATTTCCAAATGACTTTGAATAAAATACAATGAAATTTTACAAGACAAATTTATATTAAAGTTGAATATTCTTATAGGACATCTAGTTTGATTTAGAAAATAGATGTTAAAATGATTAAATATTTCTAAGACCCATTTGATAGTGATTAGCAAAGAGGAAAAATCATGTGTCAATAGTCAAGAGTGTTATTTAACTCAATATCAGCATTATCACATTTAATGGTTCAATTACATTTATACTAACAAATAATTCTAAGGGTGCTTCTTTTCTGTTTCTTATTATTAAGGTATAATTATATGGTCTCCCTATTTAAATATCTAAATATGTAAAGCCCAAATCATCTAGAAGAAAATATAGAGTGTATCTATGATTTTAGGTTATAGATCATTTACCAAACAAGAAAAAAGCACAAATTATAATGAAAATTTTTGACAAAAAAATTAGACTTCATAGAAATTATCAGTGAGAAGAAAGAACATGGAGAGCAAAAAATATTTTCAAAATATATAATGGATAAATTTGGAGAAAAACTCCTATACCCAACATAAAAAAACAAACACCCAAATTTATATATCTGAACATGTGTGTGAATGTGCATAGCTTGTTCATATATATATATATATATATATATATATATATATATATGAATTATATAGGAATAAACATTCATGCTAATTAAATATATAAAAAGATGTGCAAACTCATTATCAGGGAGGGAAATGTCTTCAGTAATTCTAAAAGTCCGACAACACAAAGAATTGTAAGGGTGTGGGTAAATAGTTTATATTTTGCTGATATAAAATGATGTAAGTTCAAACATAATTTGAAAATACCTGTAGCAGTTGAAAATGTATCTAATCAATAATCCAGCATTTCTTCCACTCAGCATATACCCTAGAGAGTCTTTTATACAAGTGCACAGAGACAAGTACAAAGTTGTCCATTATATCATTACTTATAATAGGAAATAGCTGGAAACAAGCTAAATACCCTTCAATCAAAAATGGATAAATTGTATATTTATATACCATCAAACCACACAGCTGCAAGAGTTATTAAATTTGATTTATATATGTCAACACTAGATTATTACAAAACCAGTGTTTATACTGCATAATATGTTTTTTAAGATTCATTCACGTTAGTACAGATAAATCAAGTTCTTACATTTTAACTGCCATAGGATTTCCATAATTCTGTAATTTGCATTTTCCACTCAATATTGTTTTAAAATGATAAGTAAATCATGATACATTCTGTAGAATTTTAAAGCACATAAATCAGTTTTCTACTTTACTAAATGATGAAAACATATTTGGTAACCATGGAAACAACAGGCATGATCCATTTCAGGGTTGTGGTGGAAATTAGAGAGGAAGGTGAGCAAACAGGATGGAGGAGGGGTACAAAGTGACATGAGAGCTGTGTCTTTGAATGCTTTATTCTGTCTTTGTTTGTTTGCTTTGTTCACTGTTGATTTTGGTGCTAGGGATCTTAGCCAGGGCCTCCTAAATAGTAAGCACATTCTGTGTCACTGAGCTATAACCCCTGCTCTTAATTTATTCCAATAAGGGGAAAGAGGAAGAAATAGGAAGAAAATATGGCAAAATGTGTTCAATCTTGGTGTTAGGAATGGCAAAGATTCTCTGCTTGACCAAACTCAAGTCAGGCTTCTGAACCTTCTCTTAAGCCCATCTGTGTACTACCTTGTAAAATCCAGTTTTAGCAAAGACATCAGCCAAGTCAGTTTAGAAAGAACCTCCTACTTTTAATATCTGGTCACCCATGATGGCCTGACTGGGCTCCTCGTCCTCCATTATTCCCCAGATGATGCCCAATTTCCCTGGGTTGTCTTCAACAATAATTCTCTTATGTTGGTTTAGCCAGAATCTTCTTTACCTTTGATGCTTCCTCTTAGTCATTGTCCATCTGTTTATCCCCACCTTCTTCCTTGCCTATAAATTCCAACTTGTCCACGCTGTATTCAGAGTTACAACCAAGCTCTTTCTACCACTGCAAAATCCCACTGTTGTGAGTCCTATACCTACACAATGTTCCTTACCAAGCTTTACCAAGTAGCATTGAATATGTTTTCCTTTAACAGTAAATGGATGCTCTTCTGAAAGTTTGAAATATTCCATTTTCAAATTATTTCACAAGAAATTTTTTTAGTTATCAAAACAGAATAAAACTGTAATAGGGTATGACATTTGTTCCTCTTTTTTCTTTAATGTCTTCCTTCTCACCATTTTAAACTTTACTTTTTATTTCAAATCTTGAATTTTACATTGCAATTATTTTCATTAAATGATGCTTTCAGAGCTTGAAGTTTCTTTTCAAAAATTATTTAGTTTTATAACAGTTGCATAACTGCTTAAATGGTTTCAGTAAAAGCTGTTAAGATTTTATACTACAGCTTTTCAGTTCATCAGTTCTTAATTTTGATATATTTCATATTTTATAAATAGTAAATTTTTTCCAAATTTTACTTTCAGAAAGAGCACAGGGTTTGTATATTTTCTAAGTATATACATTTATGAAGGTATCTTTCCATTTTTGTCTCGCAAGAATAGCATAACTCCATTGTTATTGTTGGGATCTTAAGTATCCCCAAAAAGGCTTCTGTGTTGAAGATTTGGAGGTCAAGTTGCTGCTGTTACAAATGGGTGCCACCCTTAAGAGGGTGTCACCTAGTGGAAGGAAGTCAGGTCACTGGAGGTGTGCCCTTGAAGAAATGTTGTGACTCTGGACACTCCTCTCTCTCTGTCTGTTTTACTTCCTAGTCACTGTGAGCTAAGCAACATCCTAAGCTATATGCTTCAGCAATGATGTATTATCTTGCCACAGGCCCCAAAGCAAAGGGGATAAGTTACCATGAACTGAAACCTCTGAAACTGTGAGCTGAAATAAACCTTGCTTCTTACAAGTTGATTATCTCAGATATTTTATCACAGCAATAAAAGCTGGTTAATATAATGCCTATACACAATTCATGGGTTAGGATGTTTTCTCCCCAAAATGATCTAGTGTTGATTATTATTGTTATGTAACATTTAAGGTCACAAAGACATATTAAACAAATCTGATTTTTTGTTTTCTAGTTAAAAACTCCTAGTTTATCTTCTGCTACAGGTCCATAGTTTGTTCTCTTCTTTTGAAATTCAAATGTGTTTTTTTTTCTGAGAGTTTAATTAAATTCTTTTATCATCAATTTTGCCTAGACTATGGACAACATTTATGCTAAGTATAATTTGGTCTTCTTCAGTTCCAGGCTATTTTCTTCAATGATATTTTAAATATTTATATTAATTTTATTAATTATTTTGTCATCTTATTTAAGAACATAAGTAATTAATTTCATGTTATATTTCTATTCCATTGTCTTCCTATGAATAATGTCCTTATTGTTTTAATTCATATTTTTCTGGTTTTCTGTTTAAATATTCCCATGTTTATACTTCACATTAATTTATCTTTCTCTTTTACATCAATATTGTAATTAACTCCAGTTCAATTAATCAAATGTATTAAGCAAACATCTAATATACTCTAAGTACTCTGAGATAAAGTGGGTAACTAGAGGTTTTTAATATTTTTCCAATTATAAAAAATGTTAGTAGAAGGAATGTAGTTTTCATTCATGAATAATTTTATTCAAAACTATTTGATGCATATCAAATGCTAAGTAATATACTAGACACTTTGGTGTACAGTAGCCATGGCATCATAGGAAAGGAATGGACTGGGGAGGAGTGAAAGTGGTCAGAGTTACTAATGTGATATTATGTTGAAGATGCAAAAACCTGTTGGGGTCTGTAAACAAGTCAAGATGGTGCCTGGCATTTTGCCAGGGGGAGTGGTTTGTGAAGTAAAGCCAGCGAGCCATTAAGTGTGGAGATTCCTTATTGGTTGACTGCTGTATCTAGTTTATGTTAATTAAGATAAGCTGTGTGTAATGTATATATACCCCTCCTGTCCTACAATAAAGGGCTCCCACTCCTGCTGTATCAATGTATACAAGTTGCTCGTCACCCCCCGGTTATTTTGCTGCAGCCGGACTGCGGCAAAAACCCTGACTAAAAAAAAATAATCTGAATTGAGAAGGATATCTTAATCACTGTAGTTCAGGCAAGGTTTTCTTAAGTTTGACTCAAAACTTAAGAAAATCGTCTGCATCTCCCATGCAGAAAATGTTAATAAATTGAACTGTATTAGAGTTAAGATTGTCTACAAAGAGCATCGATGACAAGCCCAAAGGCACACCACGGTATTAGATGAGATATTTGTAGTACATTAAAGTCGCAAAGGTTCTATCTAGAATACAAAAAGAATGCTGAATACTTTGTAAAGAGTTACAATCTCCTCTTTCAAGCAATGGTAAGTGACCTGAACGTGTACTTCATAACTAATACATGATAAATACAAATGGCCAATAAGCAAATGAAAAGTTGCTCAACATCATTATTAATTGGATAAAAAAAATTGCTTTTACATACAGAACAAGTAAACTTTACATTTAAATCATTGAGGGTGGGCAAGGGAGTATATCAACTATAATTCTCCAAAAATCAATGATAAAAGTATAAGTTGCTACAGCCACTTTGGAAAACTGACGTAACTGCTAAAGGGAAACAATCCAAACATTTCAGCCCAACAACCCTGCTTCTAGGTGTAGAAATACACAGGAAAACATGTATATGCACAAAAGACTTACACAGAATGTTTAAAGAAGAATTATTTGTCATAGTCCAACTTAAAACAAGCCAAATGACTTTGAAAAAAATCAAGACAAAATATTTGGGGCATCTTCTGAGAATCTCATAGTTTTCTATTTCTTGATGGATTGGAGTTATTTATGTATATAATATAATAAATGTATATTTATTTGACTATAAGTTTTGTTAACATTTTCTATGTGAATTAATATTACACTTAAAAATACATTTATTTAAAGAAGCACTTGCAATAACTCTCTGAAGGATACCAGAGATTTGGGTTAATTTTTTGTCAGTAAAGATGAAAATTAGATGGACTTAGAATATATTTTGCAAACAAAGAAATAGATGCTACAAGAGGTTAGATGTATTGTATGCGGGACATATGGGTAAAACATAAGGTTTTGTTTATGTTAGCTTCAATGGTATCAGCTATAATATGGTTCACTGGTTACTATTTTCAAATCAGACCAACTAAAAGAAAACAATTATACCTTTGTGTCAGTAGTTATTTTCCAATTCTAAGTCAAGTTAAGGTGTGGGGAAATTTCTGGAACAAAATATTTAATTTCAATTCTCTTTTCCATTTTATTGAAGTACATTATTCTCCTTGGTATAGTAATATTAGAAGGCAGCAGTAGAGAAGCTCCCCTCTCACAGTGAGTGCTCTAGATAGTGCACAGAAAATCAAGGAAAATTTTAAATAAGTATTTATATTTAAGATTGCCAGGGAGTCTAGATAAACTATGGGATGACCCCAAATTTTAATTTATGCAACTCCAACTATAAAAATAAAAGATAAATATGTTCATCTTATTCATAATGAAAGTGACTCAGAGGAAAGTGACTCTGTAGTTTTTGAAATCTGAAGCTTCGAGGTCTTGGGTTGTTTTGTCAGAGAAGATAACAGGGCTGCTTCTCCATCAGTTAACATATTGCACTCAAACTTACTGAGGGACACTAAACTGATCATAGAAATGGGGATGTTCTTCCTCTCACATTGCCAGGGAATTTAACAACTCAAGGTTTGTTTTGACACTGCATACAATGGATTTCCAGTCCCACTATAGTAGGATTTGAACTCCAGGTTGCATTCCAGATTGGTGTCCCAGGAAGTGTACATGAACCAGCATTGATTCTTATATAACATTGCTGTGATGATATTTAGAAAGGGATCATGCTCTTTATAACATCAACTGGAAGCACACACTGGGCATATTGACTAGTAATTATGTGTTTGTAGCCATGCAAGGAGAAGGCAGGAATCAATTTCGCAGTACAAATGAAGAACCTGAACAGCATGCTGAGAAGATGTTTTATTCTCTGCAGTTCTAGATTATTAAAATCTAGAACTGAAGAGAATAAATAACAGTTCTTGCTCTCTTATAAATGAAAGCAAAAACCTATGTGATAGATACAGAACTTCTGGATTTTTTAAAAATGCTTAATAATGCTAATGCCCTCTGAATTTTTAAACTGAGAAGGCAAACTGACACCCTCATAAATAAAATGCTGATACTGTTTATTATTTTGAAACTACCATTAAGTGGCCTGTCTTTAAATGTGTTCAACAAAATGACTTTAATTCACAGGACAAATATCGACATTTGCTATTTGATAATTTTTTGACTTTGGACAGGAGGGGTATATATACATTACACACAGCTTATCTTGATTAACATAAACTAGATACAGCAGTCAACCAATAAGGAATCTCCACACTGAATGGCTCGCTGGCTTTACTTCACAAACCACTCCCTCTGGCAAAATGCCAGGCGCCATCTTGACTTGTTTACAGACCATAACAAGGTTTAGCTACTGCGGATTAGAGACCTTACCAATGATACCAAAAGTCACGCAGCAGTTGAGGGATATTGGAGTACCAGCCCAGCCAGAGTTAAGACACACGGCTGAGCTTTCCCATATTCTGGTGAAACTATCAAAGGCCATGATGCTTTAGAATAAGGACCACACATTAGATCTAGGACAAATGCAAAATAGATCCACTCTAATGAGCATAAAATGAAGTTTGGCAAAATAAAGAACATATGCTACTCAGTTAACTTGAAGTTAAAATGAAATTCAAAACAGTTAAAAGGAATAGAAAATAATCAAGACTCCTAAAATAACAGTGTGTCCAGCATAAAATCCAAAGTTACCAAACACATAAAGAAGTAGGGTCTCATAGTGAAGAGTAAAAAAGTCAATGGAAAAAATAGAGTTTAAAATTAATAGGCAAGGTCTTTAAAATTGCTAATGCAGAAATGTTTAATAACTTAATGAAAAGAGGGACGTACTTATCGAATAGATATGGAAGCTAAGCTCTGAAATGAAAAAAAGAAAAAAAGATTCCAAAGGGAAATTCTTTAAAACTAGAAGAGCTGAATATTAACAGGATGTGATTTGAAGCAAATGGGACACTGTAAGAGTAAGATTTGGTGAACTCGAAATCAAATTAATATAAATTATTTGAACTGGTATAAAACCACTTTGCAGGAAAACCTCTGAAATAATCTTCACATACTCTTAATAATTTATGCATCCTTATGAAATCTTTATATCAGTCTACATGTCCCTTGTATAGCAGTCTATGTCAAGACTTCAGTGGCTCAAGGTGACAATTCTGGACACTTTGAAGAGCCCTCTGGCAATCTGAGCTACCTGACTTGACTACAGAGAAACAAAGTCCTTTTAGACAGGTAAACTGGGACTGAATTTCCCTTAGCTATCTTTGGTCCCTAATAGGACAGAGAGACATAAGCACATGTGCACACACACACACAGTTCTTGCTCTCTTCTTTCCTCTTTGCACATGTATTTCTCAGAACCCAGAGTCCTCTAAGAGATATCTCTCTTTCCCTATAGATCCTATTTCACTAGGTACAATTGTACTTTTGATGGAAAAACAAGTACTTAATTTGGCTTTCAATTTATTGGAATTTTTATTAAATAATATCTGTTTCTCACACAGCCTGAATATGTCCAAGCCTTAGAGTTTGATTTTAAGGTCCTTTCCATTGCATTAACAAAATCACAAGCCAAATTGCAAATGGAAAACATTTCAATTTTGTATAAGACATCTTCACTGAAATTTCTTAACAAGAAAGAAACAGAAGGGAGTATAACAAATATGGGGGGGGGGATCACAACATGTACTTATTCACTTCTTTCCACCCAATTCCTTCTGCTTGGCAACTCAAAATTCTCCCTTTCTTGTTTTCTTGCTCTCACAATTGGATTCAGAGACTCCACCCACTCTTTGATGCCTGTCCTCCCCTCTCTCATTCTGTTCTCTTCTTCAGAGATACCTTTTCGCCTTTTCCAACAAAAAAGCAATTCCCATCGTAGCATTCTTTCATTTGATTTCTGTACATATATCCATCAGATCAGGAAAACTAGGGCTTAAGACTGAGGTGTGGGAGAGGAGGGTGAAAAAAATCAAGAGTCCCTTTTTATAAAGCAGAGTTAGAGGAAAGGACTGAATTCTTGTGCTTCCTTTAGCCTGGCACAATTATCAATTCACATAAGCTCTCTCTTACTATATATGACACTTTATGTTCCTATGTACATGAATAATAAAAAGTTGAATTCCCTTTTGCATATTCCCTGATGCTCCTTCTCCATTTTCAGGCAGTGGGAGGGCAGGAGCTTAGCTACAGTATAATTACATTGTTCACCCATCAGCAAATCTCCTCTGAGAACCTTGGAACAACCCCAAGGAATCAGGAAGCAATGAAGCAAACATGAATTGGACCTAAAGGTACAAACAAGACAGTTCTTGTATTTATTTGTCTATTTTGTGTTTATTTATTTTTAGAGAACAGACTTATTTATATTTGACTGCACCATAAGAATGGTAAATTTCTTTAATAATTGTGAACCTTTAGATTGGAAGGAGTATTAAAAGGTCATACACTCTACTCCTTGCCTTAATGGTGACCCAAATTAATATTACTAAAAAAAAAAAAAAAAACTTCTGGGAAAAGATAACACTTTTAGTTTACTTTTATAAGTTATAACCATATAAATTTGCCAGTGTAAGACATAGATTGTGATTTTTAAGTTATATGTTAGAAGAAATTTGTTGAAACTCAGAATAATGAAGTTTAATGATTATGGTATATATATATATATATATATATATATATATATATATATATAT
>NW_026000142.1:9053168-9098241 GCF_001458135.2 Marmota marmota marmota
TATATATATATATATCAGAATAGAGTAAGGCAAATTCATAAATGTTCCAGAATATATTCTGGAAAATTCTTTAAATGCTAAAATCCTTATCTTATTCAGTGAAAAATCATCCTAATTTCCAGTCCTACTTGCTCACTGGGGCTCACTACTGAATCCAGTTGCCTTTCAAACATTACGGTGATTCCTTTGCCATCTTCTCCCTACTATCAGCTCTCTTTCATGGTTTCCCCTTTCCTATCAATTGTACTGTTATCACAATAACATTGTGCTACTAACAACTCCTTTGCTTTTGAACTCAAGTAAGAATTAGATCTTGTTAAAAAAACAGCATGATACAAACAATCACAGATATAAGAACATCTCCCATATCTCAGTGAAAATATAAAAGGATCATTTTGTCAGCATGAATATATATTTTATACTTCAAATATGGTCAGAAGTTTATTTAACACATTTTATTTAGTAGCATGAACATTTTCAAAACTAAAAGTACATTAATAAGAGTTTTAACCTGAAAATGAAATTTAGCTCTGAGGAATTTAACATTCATCTTTTTAATTTCCAATTTCTAATTTCACCAAATCAAAAAGTTAAACATCTATAACCTAAGTGTCACTTACTATATTAGAGTCAGTTTAAAAATATCCATCTTGAGAATCTTGAAGGAAAAACAAAAATCATATTACATAAGCCTTTTTGAACATAAAAAATGATAATTTCTTGAGATCAAGAGCCCCTGTTCAATTTGTTTCAGGTTTTTCCCCCTCTAAAATTTTTGTTTTACAAAACAATCATAGAGTAATGTTCATATAGCAAAGAGTTGCTATTTGAGTTTAACTTATCAGGGACCGATTTCAAACAGATTCTGAGGACAACATTGGGTATCTTCTATGGCAAAGATCACACACTGCCCTACATGGCAGACTATCCTCTCTCTTTGGATGCAAAACACCTGATGGTTATTCATTTAGCAATTGATCTTTAATTAGTTTGCTGTTTCTAGGACAGAATATTTTTGTATTAAGTATTTTAAGTGTTTACTTCACTAAAACATTGGTTTAAAATGGATATTGTTGCAATCCCAGACAATGTATTGGCTTAGGCTAAGAAGTGAGCTAAAAAAAAAAAAAATTAAAAAAGAAAAGAAACAGCAATCAAAACAACCAAAGGAGAGAGGAAGAATATGCACTACACTTATTCTTCAACATGCAAGACAAATATACATATCTGGAATAAATATTCACATGTACATATAGAATGTTAGAGGTTTTAAGGAACAAAAAATAGTGGCCACAAACATTTTAATATTCCAAATAATTGGATTTTGACAAATATTTCTAAAATGAGAACAAAACTTTGTCAACAACAACAGAAAAGTGAACCATCATGGAAAGGGCTTTGAGACCTCTCACATTTGAATTGCTTTACTACTTTTATATTTACATGCTAAAAATTTTGCTAAGTAAGCATAAGTGTATTAAGCCCTGTTACTTTTGAGGAATAAAACATACCTGGGTCGTTCCTAATAGGACTATACTGTTGGATCTAAAAATGACCATATCCAACAAGTTCTTTTCTAAAACATTGGTATCCTCTTCTTATCAGTAGCCTTTTAATTCTGCTTCTTACAAGATGGAGAATAACCGGTCTTTATAATCCGTCTGAATTTTCTTGCAATATAAAAGTGCATTTTATGAAACAGACCTAGAAATTAGGAATTACATCTCATGTTTAATCAGAACCCACTATTAATCAGAAGAATTTATGTAAAACTCCATTTTCTAAAGTGCGAATTGATTGCAAATTTAACACAATGGCTCAACACAGAGAGATTAATTGCTTACATTTGGTTAATGCTAAACTAAACTGAGGAGCCAAGAGACAAGAACTTTATTTCGGTGGTCTTTTGTGTTTTCTAATGATAAGATTTGATGGGCATTTTTCTCAGTGATAAAATTCAATGACCTTTTAGAGGCTGCATTTCAGAAGTATTTATGTTTCAACTCACTAAACCTCTTTGTGCTGACCCTCTTGAAGACTGAGAGTAATTTTCTAAGGCATTGAACATGTCTCCCTGAGAGAAGATTGCAGCTGTAATATCCCAAAACACAAATTTCCTATGACCGCTCAAATAATCATGATCAACATGACATGCCTAGTCGGAGCCACGGGCATCATCTCATTTATACTCTAAACAACTGTGTGAGGTAGGTCATGTCATTTAAAAAAAAAAAAAAATTACCAAGTAATTGAAATTCTGAGAGGTTGACTTGCCTAATAATAAATTCCTGTTCTGAACATTGTAATTCTTCTTTTAATGTGAAGAAATAAGGAAAAGAAACTACAGCAACTTAGTATAATATTTGTTCTGTTTATTTAAATTCTTCTCTTTTAGACTGGAGTATAAACCAGATCATTTTATCCAGTAAAGCTTATAACACAGTGCCTTACATATAGAAAGGGCTCAACTAATGCCTGAGGAGTAAATATGGAAAACTGATATTGATGCTGAAAAGAAAAAATATTAAATGAAATTTTGAATAAACTAATGTTCTTTTTTCCTATGATTGACAACATTTCATAAAAATTATAGACTAACTTACTTATTATACAAGTAAATAAAATGCCACATACAAAATCCATGACATCTTTTTTGTAACAACATATCTTTCAATATTAAAAGCTATTGGATTGTTCAGCACATGCTAATGTTCATCACAGTATACATCAAAAAGGACCTGAGAATTTTGAAATGTTAATTCCACAATAATTATTTGCAGAAAACCGAATACAGCATGTATGATCAGGACTATGTTGCTCTGTCTACACATATTTTAAAAAACTGATATTTTCCCAAGTGATGTAATTGCTTATCATATTAAGATAGTTTGCTCTTTGAAGATCACTAAATAGTAAGGAATAATTTCTTAGACTATGAATCCAAATATCCAGGCAAGTGCTAATAAAATCTTAGTATAAAGTATTACTGAATAATTCTTTTTCTTATATGAAATACAAACTTTATAACAATTTTTGCTTTCTTTCTTCTTTTTTCAATACTATGTTTTCAATATTAGCATCAAAATCATCTGATTTTTTTTAAAAAATATGTATGCTTCTAAATTTGCCACAGATTTATTAATTCAGAATAACTGGGACTAAGAGATTAAATTCTCCAGTTTTTAACAAACTCCTTGGATAAAGCTTACATCTTTAAAGTTTGGTACACTGAGAATTACTGCTTTTATTTATAACTTGTGTACTATTTTGCACTTTCAGAACTTACATATCACCTTGATAAAATGGTGACTTTGCCTATATTTATTCTGTTCTGGAGACTTTGGAATTCAAATTTGTGATCAAGTGTCAAAAAAAAAAAAAACCTCATGTATAAATTTATCTCACTCCCTCGTAGTTTCAGAGGATGTCCATATATCTTGTTATTTGTTTCATTAAACTTTTAGTGTAAATACATCAGAGGTCAAGTCATCAGGCTGATATATTAAAAATTGGTTTGGGGGTTATTTTTATATTTTTAAATAGCAGGAACAAACTGATATGTGAACTTATTGTATCAAGTTTTTGTCTTTTGTTTCAGGGATAAAAGAAGAATTAATCTGCAGGAGAGTACTATTCTTTAGTTTGGGGAAGCACACACACAGCTAATAGGTAGAAACAAAGAAATATTTTATTTATTTTAATTTATGGTTCAAACACTTCTTCTACTTTTAAGGAAGAAACCTTTTAATAGACTTTTTAGCCATGGAAAAGTAAAGCAATTTTGAGTTAAAAAGGTAATGAACAATTCACAAGAGAGATCATGATTATTACTGGGAATCTTAGCAAGTAATTGAGATGTCAGTGGACTTCTGTATTTTTTCAGTTCCCCTTCTAGTAAGGTATGCTACTTCCTACAACAACAGAGCAAAGAAAGACAGAAAAGGGATGGAAAAAGGGTCAGAGCAAAGGAATTCAATCACAATCCTATCAAACATTCCAGGCTAAAATTTCCTTTATTGCACTGTCTTTTCTTCCACACATTCCAATAAAGTTTTCTTGATACCATAACTTGCCAGAGTCAATTCTGCTTTGTGGCTTCCCACAAGCAAAGTACCATCATGAGAGACACAGACTTTGAGAGGTGATCCTCTGATGCGGTGTCACCACTAAGATTAGGAGCAACAATCAATACTAATTGCTAGAGCATGTCAGGACTGTCTAGAATTTTCTAGAAATATATTTCTTTAAGTGTAAGAAGGCATAAATTTAAGGTGCACCGTTATTTTATGTACACAAAGAAATAAAAAATACTACCATTAAATGATCATGCAATGCTTTCTTATAACTTAGATTTTTATTTCACATCTAAGAAAGAAAAATTTTTACTTATTTAAAAATAGATATTTGAATTATATATTACTCTTGCATATATAATCACCCCTTGGTAAATACAAGGGATTGGTTTTATGATCCTCCATAAATACCAAAAGTCATGGAAGGTCAAGTCCTTAGTTAAAATGACTGGGTATTTGCCTATAATCTATGTACATCTTCCTGTATGCTTCAAATCGTCTCTAGATTATTTACAATATTTTATACAAGACAAATTCTATCAAAATAGTTGCTGTACTATATAGTTTATGGAATAAGGACAAGAAAATATCCATACATGTTCAGTAAAGATGGAATTTTCTTTAATATTTTTGGCCCATGTTTGGTCCAGTCCACAAATGCAGAACCTATGGATGTGCAGCCTGAATATCTTCAGTTTTCTCTATACTTAACTTGGATTTTTATTCTAAGCCACAGTTACTAGTTTTTAAAAAGCTGGTACTTTACTACTCTTGCCATGCATGGAATTTATGATATGGTTTTTAATAAAACAGAGCTCATATTTTCCTCAATTATCTTACATTCAAATGTCTGGAATGTTGAGATGATACATTAAACAGTTTTGCAGAAGTATCTATCAAAGTCAGGTGTGATGAGAACTGCTACCTAACTTCAACTGCTACTTACCTTGCAGGAAATGCAGGTTCCATTCACTGTAGAGCATATCCTACCTTAATGAGCTTAAAATGTGAACAACTCTGCATCAAAGGTGATGAAGGACAGCCTAAGAGAGAATGCTGGGCTTCTGGGAATCACACAGGATGGTGACTCACGGGTTTTAGCTGAGTACCAAGGGAGCAGAATCCCTCAGTTAATGTTGAAGAATTTAAGGTTATGCTAATTATGCTCATATTCATTTGTGATTCTTTAAATTTCACTTATTGCTATAAGTATTTCTCAAATGTGAACTGTCCTTTCTCCCCCAAACAGTTTCATCATAAAAGCGAAATGTCAGCTTGTCACATTAAATTATGAATTATAAATTACTATCTCCCTAGTCCTCCATATGTCCTTCACCTTCCTTATGACATTGTCCTTCAGAGATTAGGAGTAAGACTTTAATGAGAACATCAGCTAATGTAATAATTAGGGAAGGATGAGATAATTAAAAAACATGCAAAGATTGATTAAAATTATACTTAAATTTGTAAGTGAAAAATGGAGGCAGGAAACTTTTCTTGAGAAAAAATAATCTACCTAGTCATCTACCATTTAATTTTCAAATATAGAAATATATGTGAAGATTATACCAAGAAACATTTTCTCTCCATTTAGTATCAGAAATTGGAATACACTTCATAAATGCACACACCATGATGATGTGCTTTGCCGTCCATCTATAACACTCTGAGTACATATATACTTCTTTAACATGTGCCTTATATTGTTGTCCCAAATATTGAGATGTTACATTTATCCAGTTTACCATCTGGAAGAGCTGCCAAGATCACTCATGTGAGGACAATGACAACCATTTCAAAGCTGTTGCCTGGCTGACCTGTTATAAATGATCTAATGAATAGTCTGGACAAAATTTCTTAAGGTAATTGAGAACCAAACAAGAAAATGTAACTTAAGCATATTGATTTCCAACACACTAATTTAATTCTAAAATCTTTACTTACAGAGATCAACAGTAGCTGAAAAAGATGTCCAGGTGGTAGAATTCATATCCTTCTACCTCTTATATGAGTATAGTAGTTATTTCCATTTTCTTCATTTTAGCTTATAGGTTACCACCATATACTGATTATTTCCCCCCTTCAAATATCCCAACAAAGCTTAAACTGTTCATTAATGTGTGCCATAGAGTTCAGGCTACTAAGTGATATATAAAGAAAACAAACTTAGTATAAAGTAGTCATCAGGATTAGTTTGTCTTTGTGCAGGAAAAAAAAAAAATCTACTCCAAGGGCCTGAAGTTGTGGCTCAGTTGGTAGAGCACTTGCGTAGCATGTGTGAGGCCCTGAATTCAATTCTCAGCACTGTATTTAAATAAATGAATAAAATAAAGATCCATCAACATCTCAAAACTATATTTTAAACAAATTATACTCCAAATCTTATAAATAATCAATTACCATGTGTTTGTAGAAATAAATTGACAGAATTAGAAATAGGGTCACCAAAATTTCTGCTCAGCATCTTCTAGTGCAGATTGTATGGGATACTTTTTCTCATGCAAATTGTCATAAGTAAGTTGCTTGCAAAGTGTATGTAATTACTATTATTATTATTATTCCTTTGTAAAATTAAATTATACTTGAGTTTCAACATTAATAATAGGACACATCGAGAAAAACAACAGAATGAGAATGATGAAGGATATATGGGCACTGTAGCATAAATAACTGTTAATAGACTTGGAGAGATGAAGTTTGAAGCAAAGAAAAACATGATTCCAGTCAGAAATATCATAAAGTTTATAAAAGTATTTCACTCCAGGGATCACTGAAAAGAACAATGGACAGGTGGGGATCAGAAATGTATAGATTTGAGAGGTCCACTACATCTTTCTTACATTGTTTCTGAGTGTGTTCTATTGTACTTTAAAATGGTCAGCCTCCTGTGCCTGCAGCTGTCTAGAAACCTCTCAGACCTACTAAGGACCCAGAATTACATCAGCTCAATTATATCTTCAACAGATAATTTGGAATAGATCACTGAGAAAATAAATGTAGAATGGAGCATGGGACAAGCAGTCACTGTGTGGGCCAGAGTAAGGGTTAAACAACAACCTCTTCCATCAAAGTAATGGACCTTTATGAGCGCCGCACTCTAATTCCTTTTCTGCTCCTAATTTGCTGTGATCTTGTACCTGATTCTTAATATTCCATACCAATAAAATAAGGAATTTATTGCAAGATTCATGATTCTTCTTTTCCTTAATGTTTATATGTACCTTTATTACTTTTTTAGATAAGGTTGGCCCAGTTGGTATATATCCATGGAATATAACTTGCCTCAAATTTGCCCAGCACCAGCCCTGAATTCAGATAATGACGCTTATAGAATAGTATGTGAACACCAGCTTTGACAAAGATACTGAGTGCAGCTTAGAGTTGTCAAAACAAAACAAACAAACAAACAATGTAGTACAATTCAGAGGGAGAAACAAGAAGATGGGGATTTCCACTGATGTAGATAGGACACCACTAATCTTAAATGTTACAGCAAATGATACAGAAACTCAGATTGTAACTTTTAAAATTGTATCATCATCATCACTGTTACTACTGTTATTCCATTTATGAATCTTGAGATCATTTACATAATGATACTCAAGTGAAAAGATCAGCCATGTTAATAAGCTTGTTTAATGGTGATTATAAAACATTGCATTCTTACGAAGAATAATTTTGTTTTCCTTTCATTTGTTCTCTGGTGATGTCTACATTGGACTTATGTAACTGAAAAAAATAATTTTAGATAGGAATGTAAATATACCAGTTATATTTTATAATATTTTTTCTGATACAATAAATTTATACCTGTTTTAGTACATTTTTGGTCACATTTGATTAAAGCTAATTTTGTTTCTGAAAGGGTATGTGATATAGCTAAACACTTAACTTCTAAGTAATTTCTAGCCACTATCTTAAAACTGTCACAAAGACTTTCAACTGTGAAATCCCTCTAATTTCTAATTTAACTCCTAATTTTTGTTTACTGAATAAGTAAAGATGATGCTGTCCTTGCTGTAGTCATCTAAAAATGTGGATATTTGAATACACCACCCGCAAGGTTTTTTAAGAGTCTGTTTTATATCACTAAATACAGAATTGGGAAATTCCACACAAAAACCAAGACTAAGGAATGAGACTGCTTAAGGAGTCAAAATAATAATACAAGAGTCTCAATTGAATAACTTTTCATATATTCAAGACCAAAGAAAATACAGAAAGAAAAACAAAGAAAGAGGTTAATGCCTCCATATTCAGACAAGGAAAATGTGTCAAGTAAATGAATTTAAATTTAGACTTTCTTTCCTATACTTAGAACCTTCCCTCCATGAAGTAAATCAGACCCAGAAAATCAAGGGTTGAATTTCTTTTCTCATATGTGGAAGCTATACAAAAAAAAAAAAAGTTTGGGGGAATCCCATGAAATTGAAGAGAGATCAGTGGAGTAGAGGGAGGAGTTTAAAAGGGAGGGAGGATAGACAAGTAAAGGAAGGAAAAACAGAATGAATCTGACCTAACTTTCCAATGTACATAGATGTATACCCTAGTGGATTTCAACTTTATGTATGTCCACAATACACTAATTCTAAAAAGTTATAAGTAAGTATAAGAAAGATCAGTAAAGGAAAGGAACAGGAGGAGGGGTAGTAGAGTGAAATTTGGAGAAGTACTGGGTACTGAATTGGAACAAATTCATACTGCATAGTTAAGTCTAAAGGAACCCCAACATTATGTATAACTATTATGCAATAAAAAACTAAATGGCATGGTACTGGCATAAGCACAGATATATAAACCAATGGAACAGAATCCAGAACCCAGAAATAAATCCAAAAGTTTATGGTTAGTTGGTCATTGAAAGGAGTGTCAAAAACATAAAAAGAGGAGAGTATAGTCTTTTCAATAAATGATGTTGGGAAAACACTATATCCACATGCAGTAGAATGATATTGGATTTTTGTCTCACACCATCGTAAACAATTAGCTCAAAATTTATTAAAGATTTGAGTATAAGACTTGAAACTGTAAGAGCTACTAAAAGAAATTATAGGGTAAATTTTTTTACTTTGGTCTGGGTAAAGATTTTTTTAGATATAACGCCCAAAGCACAGGCAACAAAAACAGAAATGAAGAATTGGGATAACATCAAATTAAACAGTCTTTGCACAGCAAAGGAAACACACCTTGCTCCTTTCCCATCATGTCTGTCCTCTATTTTTATTTATGCATTGTTTCTATTCATTCTTCTTCATTTATTATGGTTTAGATATGAGGGTGTCCCCCCAAAACTCATGTGAGACAATGCAAAAGGGTTGAGATGTGAAAGCATTGGATTATGATATCTTCAACTTAGTGGGTGTGTTAATCCACTTGAATGGATTAACTGGGTGATAGAGTAGGCAGGTAGGATGTGGCTGGAAGAGCTGGGTCTTGGAGGCTCTGCCTCTGGAGTTTATATTTTGTTTCTGGTGAGCAGTGGTTTCTCTCTGCTTCCTGATTCCTATGTTCTGAGCTGCTATTCTCCACACCCTTCTGCTATAATATTCTGTGTCATCTCAGGCCTAGAGCAACATGGTCACCATCTATAGACTGAGACATTTAAAAGTGTGAGCCCAAAATAAATTTTTCCCCTCTAAAATTGTTCTTGTCAGTTTTTTTTTTTTATCACAATAGCAAAAGGTTGACTAAAATATCATTCTTATTTTCAAAGATGCCCTGTGTCCCTTGAGTAAAGTAAGAAATAAATGAAATGAAACTTTTTGTGCATGATTTCAGTGGAATAAGTATAACTGTAGGAAGTTTGGTTTACGAGCTTCTTTTAACTGGATATCTAAAACAACCAAAGAGAAGACTATTTTAAAGTTTAATTGGTAAGAAAAACAAAGAGCAGCAATGCTTTCCCATACAACTTAGAGCAACTCTTTTCTCACTAAGGGTTAATGCTAAGTTTTTCAGTATAATCATAAATGTCTATCCCCTGAATATTCACTCTTTTCTTTTTGTAGTATTGTATATTGTATCCAAATCCATAAATCAAAGGATCAGAAAGATTTCAAGTAGTCAACTAACTATTTGAAAAATATAATTAAAAGATTCTTTCTGTATCTTAGTAGTAACCTAGACCTCCACTTCGTTAACTTTTAATCTGCATAATTCCAGTAGGGATGGTAAACACATAACATCATTCTAGAAGCTCCCTAGGAATATATGTTTAGTAAAACTATTTTTCTTTGGGCATGTATTATTGTATGAGTCATTCAAATTAATACTGTCAGGTCATTATAGCACAATTTAAGGAAACTGGAGCGTCTCTCCAAGAAAGTTTAATTGAAGTTTAATAGAGTTAATGGATACTTATTTTCAAAGGAAAAAAAAGGAATATTTAGAGTCCATTTTGTTTTGTTTTGTTTTACTTTGGTTATATATATAGTGTGTGTGTGTGTGTGTGTGTGTGTGTGTTTTGTATGGCTTGGAGGCTGCGGTGATAAGCAAGGTGCAACATGAAAATGGAATTAGGAGCTTTCCAGATAACCATGTCAGAACTGACATACTGAACAGAAAACTGACATTCTGCCTGATCTGTTTTGGGAAAATAAATGTTTTGAACCGACATTGAGATGGTAGGTCCTGGCTGAATTTAATGAGACAAGAAACAGGAGCTGGAACAGAAGTAGCATACATCATGTTGGTATCATTTTTCTATCCCTCCTAAATAATAATAACGGCACTATTTTTGGAACCAGCATGAGTCCTCTATTTAAGTTGAAATTAGTTTTTTTTTTCTTGTGAGCTCCTTTACAGTTCTAATAACTAGAAAAAAATGATGTTGAGAAAAGCTAAGTTTTGAAAATGAAGTAATCAAAGGAGAAAACTGCATGTGGCATTATTAGATGCCACATTAGTTAAATACATTAGAATCATTTTTAAAGAATGAATGACTTTAAATTTAATGTATCTAAAAATAAGTTAAGATATTACAGTTTTCTATAAATTCATGAATGGCCAGAATGTTATGGGAAAGAGTATGGATTGTTCATAAGGCACAGATAGATTTGTTTCACTTCATGTTTCAGGACTAAAATTTTTTTAAATGTTGGGACTTGGAGACATTATTATGGATATAATGATTTATGTCATGAATTATAGAACTTACTATCAAAAAGAAAAAAAAAACTCTTTCTATGAAAGCAATGGTAATTACTAAACTTTCCCATAATTCAATTAAGAGAAGTATTCTTCCAGAGCAAAGCGGGGAGGCATGTCCCTTTGCATATTACCTGTTTTTTTAGCGTGAACAGGATTGTATGGAACTTTGCTACTCAGAGTATAATTTACAGGTCAACAATTTCAGCATCACCCAGGAATTTATTAGAAATGCAGAATCTCAAACCCTACTCTAGGTCTTCTGAATCAGAATGAATATTTAAACAAGATACCCAGGCTTATATTTAATCTTCATGGTGCATATTAATATCTAAAGGGATTACTATAGACCCTGTCACTGAAAATTAACACTATCCAATGGAACTTTCTACAATGGTAGAAATGACCTTTGCTATCCAATGTAGTAGCTACTAGACACAAGTAACTATTGAGCACTTCAAAGGTGACTGGTACTGTTGAGAAACTGGCCTTTTCATTTTGTGTAATTTCAATTGTTTAAATTGAGATAGCCATACATGGACAGTGGCTACCATATTGTACAGTGAGGTGTAACTTTTTAATCAAATATATTTATGATAATAACATAAGCCTTTTAAAATTGTAGGACATTTATTCCCCTCACATATTAGTCCTGCCTGATGGGATTGAATTATACCTAATACTTTTAAGTGTCACTTAATTATTCATATATCATTTGCACCATTATACTATGTACTTATATTCCATAGTAATTTTTTACCTAGTTGTTGCCCACTGTGTTGCCACAATCAACCTAACACTAGAATCAAGCCTCTCAAGAGAGACATGAATTCCTAATGATCTTTATATTCCTTAATACCAAGTTTGGCATGTATGAGGTACTCAATGCAATTTTATAGTTAAATAAAACTAAAGATATTTAATAAAACATAGTAAAGTATGGATTTAAATGTAATGCAACATTATCTTGCACAATATTTAGCAGGGCTCATCCCATCCTGAAACAAACAAAAACAATAACAACCATAGTAACAACAATAAAATCTTATGCAGCCATAATCTGTGTCCACTCTTTGAAGACAGACTGATGTTAGGAGAATACTGATGCAGATCAGTAAACACAGTATACAACTTGGATAGATTATTTATGAATAACATGCAAATCTACATTTTTTTAAAAGTGTCAGTGCTGAATTGGCAAAGACACCGAGTTGGACTTGAGACACAGAAGAGGAAATGCCTCCCAGAGGGACTAACTAGCTGAGACAAAGAATGGACAGCTGAATTTTCTGAGTTCAAGATGACATGAGCCAGAAAATCAGCTGCAGAAGACAAATGACGCTGGGGTCACTGGCAGCAGGTGGGTAGCCTGACCCTCTTGTCAGTGTGAGAATATCTGAATGCTTTTCTGACAAGCATTGTAAACCACCAGGTAAACAGCTTGGGGCCCAAGCAGATGGCTTTGTACTGCCATTCTTTTTTTATTTTTTACCTCTAGTATAGGGGCAGACTGCCTGTGGCAGTATGGCTTCTATATTTGGATTCAACAGTCTTTCTCATCACAATTTCCAACTTGTGTGGCTTGTGAATAAACTATTACTTCACTTTGACTAACACCATGTCCTTTAGTCATCCCATTGCCTTGTGAACCAAGGCATGTTATTCCAACTGGATTACGTGCACTTTCACAGTATGTGAATTCATCAGACTAGGATTGTTATGTTGTGATTTATTGACAATGTCTCATTAGGTTGATTTCATCCCCATAGTTCATTTCTAAAGGATTCATCAATACTTGTTTTAAGAATTCTGATAGAGGACTTTTAAAAACACTCATATTAATCTTTTATTCTTAAAGTTTTTACACGTATTCAGAAAGAAAGATAATTATAAAAATCTATGCCCCTATCATTCAGCTTCAAAAATTATCAACATTATTATTTCATCTCTTACTTCTCTTTGTTTTTTGAATGGAGTATTTTAAACCAAATTCCACTATGCTATTATTTTATTCATAAATATTTGCTGAAAATCTATGACAGATAAGGACTTTCAAAAATAAAATTACAATAATATTATCACAAACAAGCAAAGTAACAAGAATTTATTATCTACTATTTGGTCGTTTTTTTTTAATCTTTCCCCTGGTTATGTCAAATTTACCTTCTTGTAGTTAACTGATTTGAATAAAAATTCAAGCCAGGCACAAACTACATTTGCCTTATGTGACTCTTAAAATACCCTTTTTAAAAAATTGTGATAAAGGGCTGGGATTGTGGCTCAGTGGTAGAGCGCTTCCCTAGCACACGTGAGGCACTGGGTTTGCACCTCAGCACCACCTTAAAAACAAAACAACAACAAAAAACTAAATAATCAAAATAAAAGGTTAAAAATTGTTTTAAAAAATTGTGATAAAAAAACTTTTAATGAATTTTGTATACACAATACACTAATTTAACTAAAGGCACAGTGCTGTTCATCTTGCATAACTGAAGCGTTATGCCTATTGAATAGCATGTTCCCACTTACCCCTGCTCCTAGCTCCTGGCAAATTACTTTCTGTTCTCTGCTTCTATGAGTTGACTGATTTACACATCTTATATTCTTTCTTTTAAGTTTGAATAAAATCCCATGGTATGTATATATGACAATGAGTCAGCTTTTCATCATGTTACCAAAACACCTGACAAGAACAACTTAGAGGAGGAAAGACTCATTTTGACTCACAGTTCCAGAGGTCTCAGCTCATGGTCTGCCAATTCCATTGCAGAAACATCCTGGCAGAAGGCATGGCAGAGGAAAGCTGTCAGCTCATGGCAGCTGGGAAGTGGGAAGGGGGTGAGATAAACCTTTGCAGGGCACTGCACCACCCCAGGAACCTATTTCCTCCAATCTCTCAGTAGTCCATTTGGAATTAATCCACTGATGAGGTCAGAGCCCTCATTAGCCAATCAGTCATTGCATTAAAGCCCCAGCTCTGAATCCTCTTACATTTGGGGACCATGCTTTCAACACATTACCTTTTGAGACACATTCCAGATTCAAACCATATCACTACATCTTCTTGACAACAATTCCTCTTCTTTTTTTATGTCATATGGTATATTTATGTCAAAGAAACTGGGCCTTTTGTGCATTAAGATTTCCCACATTCTGAATTTAACTAACTATATTCTTATGGTATTCTTTACTGTGTATCTTTTATATCTCCTATATTATAAATCTGTGGTCTGGTACAGAGATTTATTAGATTCAAGTTCAAAGTCCTTTAGCAAGAGTTCCTCACTATGGTTCTCTGTCTTGCTATTGCAAAACAGCTGAAGTCCTTTTTGACAAATTTTAGGTATCTAAAAATGGAAGGCATTTGTGGAGGAAACCTTCTTTCAATGAATATTTGAAGCTTACTCAGGGGTCTTATAGAAAAATGGAGTCCTGAGAGACTTTTCTAAAATATTTTTACTGTAAGAGATCTGCTTAGAATTTTAAAAAATTCTCTTTAGTTTATGAAATTTTCATAATTTCAGAGAAAATTTAATTAAAACCACAAAAACAAAAATTTTTGCATTCCCCTAATTAACGATCTGCTTCAAATAGCAACTGTGGGAATTACTTTGGAAAAATACATCAGACAGACCTCAAACTTGGTTGAGAATGCCTGAATATAGATATGGGGCCAACATCAGCCAAAATTTGGTTTGGATGTGGAGACCAATGACACCCCAAGCACTTATATACCATGGAGGTGGGAAGAAACGTATTATGGACATAGTGGGGATTCCTGAGAAGAGCTGGGCATCTTTAAAAAGCAGGCACAAAAGTGGCTGCAAAGAATAGGACTAGGCTCTGCTTTTGTTGTATTTAGAGGGTGAGGAAGGATTGAACAGGGAGTTCAGCTGTGTGGTCTGAACTTGTGGCAGCCAAGCTTTCTCAATGACTTTTCCATTTGAGAGGCAAGAGGGGAAGAGACAGGAGTGGCCTTAAAAACCTTCACTATCAAATACAAGCAACAGAGCTGGACACTTTACTGCAAATGCAAATAATTTATTTAATTGGGTATACAAAAAATACAATAAATTGAAGAAATTAAGATATTTGTTTTTTTTTTCCTTCCAAGACATGCCCTAGCTAAAATTTGGGAGCCCCTTCTGTAAGGAGGGCACTTACTTATTTGCATTATTCACTTAATTTAATATCTGTAACAACCACATATGTTGACTATTAGTAATCCCACTTTACACATGAGGGAACTGAAGGGCAAAGCCATTAAGATATTGGCTCAATATCATATGGCTGAAATGGTAGATTTAAGTTTAAAATCTGTGAAGTCTGGCTCCAGAGAGGCATTTCTAACCACAATCTGTATCCTAGTTGTTCAAAAATTTTGCACATTTAAGAATCCCTCAGAAAACTTGTTACAAAACAAATCACCAGGTAGTTCCTACTCCAGGTAGATAATTTGGTAGTTTCTGCCATAGGGCATGAGAAATTATCTTTCTAATAGTGCCCAGAATGCTGCAATCTGAGACAGTGCCTTGAGAGTGACTGTTACACACACATTTATCTGAACTCAAACTTGTACAGAACATACCCAAAATACCTGTACTCCAAGACTGGAAGATTACATATCAATAATTTAAAAAGTTTCATATTAGAAGGACCTAGATTTCCTTTTGATTCTCTTACTGAGGCTGGAGTACAAAAAGACAGCCACTGTAGGTAATGGATGATTGGATGACAAAGATGGTGTGTGTGTGTGTGGGGGGNTTAGCTGAAGTTTCATATCCTAAATGAAACTGACATAAATATCTAAAGAGTAAATTTATTTAATTAATCTTAAGCAACCTCCATCTTTCCAATCTTCACATTTGGGTCAGCCTCAACTTTTGATCAATGGCTTTTAAAAGTTTCTGATTTGACATAAAGTTATATGATCAGTGTAGAGATTTTGTACATCTATCTATCACTCATGGGAATTATCTATATCTTAAGTTAATGATCTTTAGCATCTTCATTAATGGCCCTTAAGAGGGAGGATAACCACTAATGCATTTTTCATAAATTATCTAAAGGTAGGAGTTTCAGTACACACCAATTAAAACAAGAAAACTATTATAATTGACCTTGAAATGCTAAAAGAATGGATTTGACAAGAAAGTTTAGTGAAAAAAATATAAGATAAAAATACGACCTTAAAATTGTCCAAAGTATTCATGTAAGTTTTAAATTAACAATAATTTAAGAAAATATAAAAGAGTATATTACTTACAGCTATTTTAGAAAAAACATAAGTTCAGTGTGCAATTGACAGTAATTTAAATTATATGTAAGATGATTTAGACTTAAGAAAACAATTAGAAGTAAGTATTCTGATGTAATCAAAAAGTTGGATCAGTTGAAAATTGGTCTGATTTAAATATTCTCAGCTTGTTATTTTTCCTGATATTTTACTCCCTAAAAAGCAATCTCTGACAAAGGACAATCTTTTCAATAAACAGTGGAGGGAAATAGGATCTAATACAAAAAAAGAATGAAAGTAGACCCTTACCTTGCAGTATACAAAGTTAACCCAAAAAGGATCAAAGAAATGAATGTAAAATTTTAAAAACTACAAAATGATTAAAATAAAACAGGTGGAAAACTTTCATGACATTGGATTTAGCAAAGATTTTTTTAGACATCAAAACAGCATACATAGGGAAAAAAAGATAATTGGACTTCATCAAAATTGAAAACTTTTGTGAATCACAAGACACTATCAGAACAAAAAAAAAGTAACCCACAGAATGGGGAAAATATTTGTAAGTCATATACCTGATAAGATTAATATTTTCATGTGCATATGTGTGTGCATGTGTGTGTATACAGAACTCAATAACAAAAAGCCAAACAACCAAATTTTTTAAACAGCTGAAGGACATGAATTGATGTTTCTCCAAAGAAGATAAAAAATAGACAATAATCACATCAAAGATGCCCAATATTACTAATCATTAGGAAAATGAAAAAAAAAAACACAATAACATTTCAGACTTATTAGAACAGCTATTACCAAAAACAGACAACTAACAAATGTTGACAAGTATGCAAAGAAATTGGATCCCCTTGGAACCCTTGTGTTCCATTTATGGGAATTTAAAGTTGGTACAGTTGCTGTGGAAAATACTATGGCAAGTCCTCAAAAGAGCTAAACATAGAATTGTCATATGATACAGTATATCACCCCCTGGATTTATCTCTTAAATAACTGAAAGCAGAGAATCAAACAGATATTCAGACCTATTTCATAGTAGTTGTATTCCCAATAGGCAAAAGGTAGACAACCAAATATCAACAGATGATTGGATAAACAAAATGCACTATATTCTTCCTGTGATGGTTGATTTTATGAGTCAACTTGAATGGTGTTTTCAGATGAGATTAATTTTATATTGGTGAACTCTGAGATTGCCCTCAGTAAGGGAGGTGGGACTCATCCAAGGACCAGAATAGAACAAGAAGACTGGCTTTCATGAGCAAGAGGGAATTCTCTAGCAGACTACTCAAAGACTTGATATACACCATCAGCAACATGTCTGAATCTCCAACCTTCTGGTCTTAGGACTGGAAATTTGCCAGTAGCTCTCCTGGGTTCTGAGCCTGTCAGGCCTCACTGTAGTTTAAGTCTGCCTAGTCTCCATAATCATGTAAGTCAATTCCTTATGATAAATCTTATATGGAAGTGGATTTTGTGTCTCTGGAGGACCCTAATTAATATGCCAACAATGCATTGTCACTAAACCTTGAAAAGGAATGAAGTACTGATACATGCTAAAACACAAGGGACCTTCTAACATTATGCTAAATGAAATATGTCACACACAAAAGGATAAATATGGTAAGATTCTACTTTATGATATACAAAGAGTAGTCAAACTCATAGTGGCATAAAGTAGAATAGCAATTTCCAAGGACTAAAGAAAAGGAGAGAATAGGTCACTACTCTTTAATGGGTCTAGAGTTTCAATTTGGAATGTGTAAAAAGTTCTGGAGATAGATGTTGGGATTATTTGCACAATAACATGAGTATTATTAATTCATTAAATTATAAACTTAAAATGAAAAATGGTATGGTTAATTTTATGTCATATATATTGTATTTTATCTCAATTTTAAAATTGTGAAAAAAAAAGACAACCAACCTTATATTTTAATGAATTGTAGACATATATTTGGCAATGGTAAAGGAGTCATAGAATATAGATTTGGATGTTATTAGCAGCTGAATCATTCACTCTCTTATTTATATACCAACCTCTGTAGTTCTTCTTTCTCAAATAAGGTCTCTGCTGGAATAGCAAAGATATGGAAGTTCTTCCCCTTGTTGGAGGAACCTGTTCCTTTGTTGAAACTTTGGTCAGCTGACATACTCAAATAGAAATCAAATCCGCTTCACAGTATGCATATTTCCAGCCCACATGACCATGAAGGACCAAGGTACTATTTGAGTATATATCTACAGGAATGAAAATAGCTCTCAGGGGCACAATGCTTTTTCTTCCCCAATCTATAAGCCTCTGGTTGGGATTTGATTGTTTATTATATGCCCAGGGGGTTACACAAGCCCTACACCATGGGCTCCCACTCCCTCCAAACTTGCATCTTTCTACTTAGCCCTCTAGACTCTGACTCAGCTACACAGGCCTCCTTCCTAGTCATTGTATGCCCTGGGCATACTCCTGTTTCTCTTTATGCACACTCTCCAGTTATCCACACAGTTAGAGCTGCAGCTCAGTAGGAGCCAGAGAAAATAGAACACTTACACAGTGATTCCAAAGGCCCTGTTCTTCAGAGCTTCAGAGGGCAGGAAGGTACTAAAACCCAACAGTTGCATCTTGTAGTTATCTAGTTAGAATAGACTATAGGCACAAGAAGCTGAAGGGTGTGTGGACACAGCCATGCTGATGACAGCAGAGGAAACTTTCCTAATCTCCATAAGTGTCAGTACTTAAATATGTTAAATGTCAGTGATTTTCAATTTTATAACTTCTGACCACAGTCAACAGTAACATACCTCTATCAATATGAGTTGAACACTGGGAGACTGTCATTTTGCTACAGTATTACAATAATTAATGTGAACTTTAACTATCTTGCTTCTGAAGGCATTGTCATTGTGCTTTCTGCCCAGTCATCATCCCCTTCCTTGTATCACATCCCTGGTTTCCAAAGTTTGCAAAGAAGCATACAAGACACTCAGTAAAATTTGAATTTCAGATAAACAAAAAGTAACTTTTAGTATAGGAATGTCTCGTGAAACTAAAATGGTATTCATTGTCAGAAATTTAAACTTAAGTCAGCTTACTGATTTTATCTGGACAGTTTTGATTACTGATGTTATTTGGGACCTTCAAATAGCTAATTGCAGCCTCCAAAGTGTACTTTCTCCCTGGAGCCTCCAATTTTCTTGGAGTCCTCTATTTCATCTTGGCCATGGGTACCTATGTCCTAGAATTTGACATCAAAAAAACTTTTGATAGTGTTTGCAATGGATCTGACTATAGTACTTTGCTTGAGATGTGGCCCAAATCAAACAAAATGGGACTAGCACCTCCCTCATTGCAAACGCGGTTTCTGTTAATAGAACCTAAAGATAACATCAGACTGTTGGTCAGTTCCATCACATTAATAACTGATACTGACTTTTATCTAATTAATATATCTTTTTCGTGTGTCCAAGTGAATGATGTTTTCCTCTCAAGCCTTACTTCAATGTTGATTGATTTTAAATGCTGTGTGTTAAAAGATCACAGATTTTTTCCTTATCCTTATCCTAAAATCTTTCCTTATACTCCTCATTTCTGATTTCCTGTGACAGCTAGTTGTGTAACCCCTTCTTTCCTCCTAAGCAGATTTGCATGAGACTGTGTCATTCGAGTGCCATGTTATCTCTCAAGACTTTTTTTCTCTAAAAATTCAGAACTATAATTCTTCAAAGTGTGTCTTTCTATGTCCAAGTATGAGATGCTTTACCTATATTATCTTTCTTTTTTTGGGAGGGGGTACAGTGATTGAACTCAGGGGCAGTCGGCCACTGAGCCACCTCCCTAGCCCTATTTTGTATTTTATTAGAGACAGGGTCTCACTGAGTTTCTTAGCGCGTTGCTGAGGCTGGCTTTGAACTCATGATTCTCCTGCCTCCACTTCTGGAGCCACTGGGATTACAGGCATGTGCCACTGCACCCGGCCTATATTATCTCTTTTAATTCTTACACACCATGAGAAGTAAATTCTATTATTTCCAAGTAGCGAATTGATGGAATCAAGTGACTTTCCAGGTAAACAGAGTGGAAGTAAAAGTGCCAGAAATAGAAAACTCAAAGACACAAATATACTGAGCCTAGATGACTGGATAAAATTTCACCTTCAGAAATAGGAGGGGAGTACCACCTCTGGAAAGAAGGAGCATCCTGGGCACCTTCCAAGGACCACAAGAATAAGGCTCTGATCTCACAGCAGCAACTGCCAAACTGTTCTCCAGAGCTCATCTTGACACACAGTTTGAATATATTGTTGACACCACAAGAAAAGTTAGGAGCTGTTACAAGCCAAGCAGAAATGAGACTGAACTGGTTTGTAGTTGCCAGATAACTAGAATACCTAAAAATTGCATAATTCTTATAAAACAGTGTATAAAACTTAGATTTTAGAAGAAAATATAAATTTTATATGATCCCCACAGAAGTATAATTCTATTCCTATATTACCTCAAATGGTAGCCCTAAAAGTCTGTCATAGAAATCAGTTAATTTTAATTCTATAAGATATGGAAGTCTAGAGTGATTACATGGCTTATCTAAAATCACACATACATTCTAGAACCTGCATTCTCCAGTTCAAACTCTTTCAACTAGACTATAATGGCATCCTTGTTAGTTTAATTACATGAATAATATCTAATTCATATTTATTTATCTACCTATCTACCCATTTAACTGTCATTTGCTGTGATTATCTTTCTATTCAGCAGTTTGCCTTCTAATGACTGCTTGTTTGACAGGTCTGTAACATTTGCTATTTGCAAATAAGCAACATGCCACCTAGTGGTAGTAACCTGAATATTGCAGTCATAAGTACCTCAGAAAGGCATAGTAAGAAATTGGTCACCAAGGCACTTTTACATAAGTCTTAAATAGAGAATATCTCTCATTATAGAAAAGAAAGAAAAAAAAAAACTCTTCATGGCATCTATCCTTCACTTTTAGTTACACAATTTTAAATCAGCTCATTGTTCCAAACTGAAGAGTAAGCAGTTGGTTTTATTAGTCAATAGAGGAAGATTTTTAAAAAGCTACATTCAAATATATCATACAGTCCTAAAGTGAATTTGCCCAGATACTGATATAAAAATAATTAGTAACAGAAAGACATTGTCCAAACAGCTTCCTAAGACTTAATTCCAAGAGATAGGCTGCTTGAGTTGGGTTTCCATTTCTCTTCTAGTAAATACAAATCCGAATACTTAATATGATTGAAGGACTAATTATAAGGTGATTGCCTTTTGCCTTAATGTTGATTTCATATGAAATTAACATAGCAACACTAATGTTCAGTTATTTATTATTTTCCAGTATGTCTTCTACATCTCAACATATTCAGCCTTTCAGAGTTTGATGTATAGATGCTCTCATAAGGCAAAGCAAGATGAAAAACAAATCCAATCTGTAGATACATATTCTATTAATCCAGGTACATTTTTGTAATTCTTCTTATATATGTGGGCTTATTTCTACCACTTTATTTTATTTTTTAATTTTCTGTTCAAGTTTTCCAATTCCTTTTTATTCCTCTACTAGTTTAGGACAAACATATTTTATTTTCATTATTTTTATCAGGTGTCTTTTTGCTTTAACATCCATTATGGATACAAAAAAAGATTAACATTAAATAATATCTCTGTCCTCTTAAAAATATTGAATAATTTTTGGCAAATTTCTCCCTTCTTTAAAAATTGTTATCTAGTATTTCAGATATTTCTTACCTTTAAACTCCTCAAAATAAGGTGTGTATGTGTGTGTGTGCGCGCGCGCACGTGTTTTCCAACCTTATTTAGTTTTAACAGAATATCTAAAACTTAAAAATTCTTTAGAGACAATTGCTTCCTGCATTCTACTTTTTTCTTCAGAATTCTCTTTTGTTTGTACTTAAATATATCATTTAATGTTCCTTTCAGAAAAACTACAAATTAAAAAGTTCTCAGATTTTTTTCTGAAAAATGCCATTATTTAATTTGCTTTCTTTACCAAACTTTAGCTGGGTATAAAAGTCCATCTGTTCACTACTTTCTCCTGAGTCTTTTGCAAGTATCTTTCCATAACATCGTGACAGATCTTTAAACTAATAAACAGGTTGTTCTCATTTTGATTTCTTTCCTTGGATATGATCTGTCTTGTCTTCTGAAACCTGTGAATATTTTTCTTTTAGTTGACTAATTGTGGATTAATTATATTTCTTGCTCTGAATGTGTGTTCCACTTGAATATAAAATATGATGTTTTTCCTTCAATTTTGACAAAATTTCAGGTAAGTTTGTTGTGAATGTTGCTTCACCTTGAGTCTCTCTCTTTCTAGAACACCTTTCAAATAGACATGGGACTTTATCTTCCACAACACTCAATATTTAATCATTGCAAAGCTCATTTAATGTGTCAATTTAGCTATGCGAAGGTACTCTCTTATATTGTCAAAACATAAGTCTACATGTTTATGTGAGGTTTTTTTAGATACTATAAACATTTAAATAAGTACACATTGAATTAAGCAGATTACGCGTCATAACATGGATAGACCTCTTCCCAATCAGTTGCAGGCCTTAAAAGAATGAGATCCTCTAGAGAGGAAAGAATTCTGTCTCCAGAAAGTCTTCCAATTAGGACAACAACAATCTGTACATTTTAAGTTAGTTTAAATGTTTCTTTTATAGTATTTTACTTTACTTATTATATTCAGGTTTGAGAGAAGGAGCTAAATCTCTTTTGTGTTTCCCTTGCTAACTCTTGAACATGGTAGTTTGATTTTTCGTGAAAAAAGGGGTTAATTTTTTAGTAAAATATTTGTTGACTCTTAAATTATAAAAATGTCTGTACAAAAGTTACTTTTTTTTGGCAGCTTTAGAAATTTCCATTGTTCTCAATTCAAAATCACATCCTTGAGCCATTCCTGACCACTGGCTCTCTGTATTGTTATTTGTCCGCACCACATCCCTCATCTAAGTCACTGCTCATAAGATCAGCTTCCTTCATTACTGAATTTCATGAACTACTCTTTATTCAATATCAGTTATCTGAGTTTGTTACTATGCATTTATTTATTTATTTATTTATTTTTGTTTATTTATTTATTAATTTATTTATTGTGGTGCTGGGTGCCGCAGTCCGGCTGCAGCAAAATAAACAAGGGGGGGGGGGCGCGGGTGTGACGAGGAACTTGTTTAGATTGATACAGCAGGAGTGGGAGCCATTTATTGTAGGACAGGAGCGGTATTTATACATTCCACACAGCTTATCTTAATTAACATAAACTCCATACAGCAGTCAACCAATAAGGAATCTCCACACTTAATGGCTCCCTGGTGTTACTTCACAAACCACTCCCTCTGGCAAAATGCCAGGTGCCATCCAGACTTGTTTACAGACTCTAACAGCTGGGAATGGAACCAGGGTCTTGAATATTTGAGAAAGTCCACTTTCAGTAGACTCTTAGCTCCAGTAGCATAGGGAGTATATATGTCTTTAAGTTCACTATTTTTTCCCTAATACTTAGCTCAGTATAAGTAATAGAGTAGTTATCCAATCAAATAAAATATCCATTTATTTATTAAGTGAATGAACAAGTAAATAGATCTTTGATCCTGATTATCCAAGAGAGTTCCACGTGGAAGTATTGCAGTCATTTATATGAATGAAAACACATTTCATCAATGGATCAAATTTATTGTTTTCTCCTATGATTGCTATTGTTGGTGAATGAAATATATATGTATAAATCTATGACTAATTCTAGAATTTATAAATAAGTGTTTGAAATTTGGAATTTTCAGTCATATAAGAATACCAAAGTACTCTTTTCTACAAGTTTACAAATCAAATTCTCCTCCATATGGAGAAATGAGAGAATACCATGCAATGATCATAAACCAGAATGTGAATCCTAACTTAAGGTCTTAGGAAATTCAATAATTTTCTCAAGTTGGAAATCTGCAGTTCAGGACTGTCTCATTGCTCAGATGAGATGTCTGGTGCCATGAAATTTTTTAGTTTTAGAGATGTCTGGTGCCATAAAATTTTTTAGTTTTAGGTAACATGACAAGGGGTTAGCTTAAAGTAGATTGGTAGCACTTTTTTTTATTATAGAGCATTATGGGCCTATTGATTTTAGAGTTTAAGTAAAACTTCAGTTACCTCTCTCAAATATTTTCCAATGTCTCCATGTACACAATAGTCATTAAGGGGGATAAGTTTACCTATGTAATTCTGAAGTCAAAAGAAAATCTTTCTTGTCTGATTAGTAGTTATTGACATCTCCAACAGGTCCAGCTGAATATTGATAGCATATGTGTACATAAATATGCATGAGTGTGTGCTTCTATGATGGTCCAATAATTCTGGCCCAAGTAATTTTTCATAGCAGTATCCTTTTTGATTATTTTGATAACCCTTCTGAGTAATTGGTTGCATTTTCAAATCAGTGGTTAAATAAATCAGTTGTAAAATATTTTCACTTATATGTTTATACATATACATGAGATTGATGGAAGAATAAATGAATGAGAAAGCCACCTGTTGTGGGGTTACATGCAACAATCCATACAGTCCATACATAAATGACTTTTGAGCAATGAAATATTTTTTTAAATATTCAGACCTTGACATTAAAAATAGCCAAGTCTATATACTTCTGTTATATAGTCTCACTTATAGGGAATTGAAATTAATTTTCATTTTGTAACTGCCATGGCTCATGCCTTAAATGTTTTTATTTATTGTAAAGGCAAATCAAAAGTTTAAATAAGAAGTGTAATCTAATTATTGTAGACTTAATAGTTGGTCAATTACAAATGGTCAGTAATCTTTTTCTTTTTCTTTTTTTTCCTTCTTTCTTTTTTAGATTCATAAATAGTCATCTGGCATTAAATATTTGTGATCTAGGCCAGTAACCTTTTTCAATCTCACAGGACCTTTTTTAATTAAACTATATCTTTGTCCCATGTCTGTAATCCTCTCACTGACATTTTATATACAAGACACCTTGCTGAAAAAGGTCAAGCAGTACAGTTATAAATGGAAAAGAGATTAAAAGAATTCTCAAGCCATGGTGTGATCTAAGAGCGAGTTAAATATGGAGCAGTTCTTAGTAGACATGCTCAGTAGACAAGGAGGAATCCTTGGGGTAGATTTTAGTGGTTAGGGCAGCAAAGCAAATGAAAATTATCTTCATGACAAAAATGAAAAATACACATCTTTTCTTAGGCCATAGTAATTATTTGAAAGACCATCAGGAGGCTTTAATAGCCATGAAATATGCAAGAAAACAATTGCAGAATACATTCATGGTGTTTGTATAATTCTTGCCTACAAAGACACTTTTGTTGCTCCAGTAAACCTTGCAAATGTCAGTCTAGTGTTAAGGTTAATTAACTATAAGTAAAAGAAACATGTTGATACTTATATGCATCAATGAAGAGTAAGAAAGGAATGCAAAAAAAAGAAAGAATAAAGAAGATGGAGTAAGCAAATGCCACATTACTGAAAATTCTATTTTAGTACCTATATATTGAATAGCAGTTATAGCATTTGGAAGGTAAATACATTCACAGAAGTGACTTACATTATTTTCACCAGAACATTAAGCAGAAATTGAAAACGGATTTTCCCCCCTTAATATTCTCCAGCTGGCATGTTATGACTGAAACTTGCTGAATCCGTGCCACACTGTGATGCATTTAATGGTGTACATGGGTACAACTAAACAATACGTTACTTGTAATGTCTGAAAAAACCTAGCAAAGCATGGTGCTCAAGTATTGAAATACCACTGTCTGTTTCTCAGAGGTTGCTTAGTTATGCCCAAGAGGCCAACCTTTCCTAAAAAGACTTTACTGCTAATTTCTTTCTGTCACTTTTATATAATCCAGTCATAAAAGAGTTCCCTTTCATTCCTATGTCAAAATGGAGATATTTAGATGTTAATGCAGGAGGCAAAAGAGTTGACCTTAGAGTTTTCATCATAGAACTCTATTGGTGCTTTCAGAGTTGTTCATGTTTGCTTGTATTTATAAATAGTCTATTTAGTGTAGGCAAATATCCCTTTCCTTTTTTGACAATGAAAAAAAGATCAGAAAATAAAATAAAACCAGAGCTGTAACTTTGACTTGAGCAAAACTTCCCTGGCGTCTCCCAGGCTTTGGGTTTCTGGGCAGAACCTTTGTCAGTGCTAAATGGAAAGGTTACCATTTTCATCCTTCAGCTGTTATAAGCTTGCTGGCAGTGAGGGAGCTGTCAGGATCCAACAGGCCATTCCCTGTCCAAAGTAACCGGATGCTGTGTTTGAGAAATGTGATAGTTGACAGGCTGACATTATGAGCTTGTGACTCAGCCTGTGTCCCAAGCTCAAATCAGCTATCAATCCACACCATAAGAACCATTTCTATACAAAATATCCTAGGGGCTCTTTGTTTTGTACGTTTGCTTTGTGGAAAAAAAATATTTTAACTCTCTTTCATTTCTAAAAATTACCTTGTTATTTTCATCATGTTCTGTTGGAATTCAGCTTTGTTTGTTTGTTTGTTTTTTGTTTGTTTTTTTCATTTAAAATGATTTCTTCTAGATATGATTGTAGACTTAGACCAGAGGGGAAAATAGAAATATTCAGTTAATTAGGTGGTTGATTTTTTCTGACTAAAAACAAATTTTCCAAACTGACAGAAATTATTATTTTGTCAGGCAAAATGTGTTAACTTTTATCAAAAATTAGACAATGAGCCAATCAGCCAAAACCAATTGGACTTTTTTTTTTCTTTTTGTCCAACATTTAACCTAGGAGTGCTTAACCACTGAGCAATATCCCCAGCCGGACTTCACTAAATTGCTGAGGCTGGCTTTGAACTCATGATCTTCTTGCCTCGGCCTTCCAAACATCAGCCTACAACAAATAGACTGTTTATAAATAGTTTGGATTATAAGCAGGTGCCACCATGCTCAGCTCGATTAGGTAAACATTTTTTGTTTACTTTCTATACAGATTGACTTGCCAAATAGTCAGAAATAAATTAAATAGTAGATAGATTATGAAAAATGATCCATTGAAATATATACTGTACAAAGTACATTTTCTCAAAATCGTATTTTTGTAATTATTATTAATGGCATGTTGAAGCTCAGGATAGTAATATTCAGGGAGGTTATATAATTTGCCTACAGTTATTAAAATATATGTTGGTTTATCTCCAAATTCATATTTGTCTATAAACTATGGTCTTTTCAATTTAATAGGCCATCTACACTGTTATCAGAAATGGTGATATAAATGTTGATTTATAAACTTCCCCATTTTATCATATTAGCTACATATAATAGACAAGGCTTTAATTTTATTAAATTTATTAATTTGTCTATTGTAGATAGACAAATAAAATTTTAAATACTGACAAGTAAAGATTGTATTCAAGGAGTCATGGTTTAAAAAAGCATATGAATTTTATTCATTCAATAAAATTTCATTTTATTAAAATTTTATTCTATTTATCATATGTATGTGATAAACAGAATTGAAAAATATAAATATGGAATATATTTCTAATGATTTATCTTTGAGGCCTTTTCCCCTGTTTCACGAAAGCTAAGGCTCTTCATGACTCTAAAAATATCTCACAAAATATTTTATTCACCAATAGAAAAAGAACAAAATGTTTGTGATGTGGTAAATACACTAGGAGTTTGCTAGATGGTGCTGCAACATATATTTGTAAAATTCTACTAAGTGTGTCTGTTTCAGTAGAACATTTTCTTGTGATTGGGAATATATAAATATAATATAAGGTTTATTTAATATATATGATTAAAAAAAACTCCACTGCCCTCTTAATCCCACTAAGACTTCAATGTTCATTTTTATTGAATTTGGATTACATTTTAAAAATTAACTAGGCATAGTGGCACATGCCTGTAATCTCAGCAACACTGGTGGCTGAGGCAGGAAGATCACAAGTTCCAGACTATCCTCAACAATTTGGCAAAAACTTTAGGCAACTTAGGAAGACCCTGTCTCAAAATTTTAAATTAAAAAAAAATAATGTTTTTTAAAAAATCACCTTGGGTTCAATCTTCAGCACCACTAAATAAATAAACATTAGCCTTTTTAACATCATAGAATATTTTTAAATGTAGACCAGGATTAAGAGGATATTGCATAATAACAAAAATTAGTTTATCATATTATGTTTCCTGAAATAAGGATAATTTTTCACAAAAGCACAATTGGATAAGTGTGATTACATCAGACTAAAAGGCTTCTGCACAGCATAGAAAACAATTAACTGTATGAAAAATCAACAAACATAATGGGAGAAAATATTTGCAAACTATATGTCTAACAAAGGGTTAATAGCCAAAACATATAAGGAATTTGAATAACACTGTAGCAAAAAAAAAAAAAAAAAAAAAAAAAAAAACAGAGAAATGCAAATCAGAATCATGATGAAATGTTATTTCACTCCAGTTAGAATGGCTTTTATCAAAAAGATGAAACATAAAACGTGCTGGTGTGTGTGTGTGAAGAAAAGGGAATCCTTGTAGGCTGTTTGTGGGAAAATAAATTAGTATAGCCACTAGGGAAAGCAGTATAGAGTTTCTTAAAAAATAAAAAACTACCATATCCAGCAATCCCACTACTGAGGTATATATCCAAAGGAAATCAAATCAGTGTCATTGAGGCAACTATACTCCTATATGTATTAAAATTATCTTCAAAAAAGCCAAGAAATGGAAACAACTAAAGTATTCAACTGATAAACAGAGAGAGAAAATGTGGTACACAATCACAATGAATACTACCTATCCATGAAAAAGAATGAAATCCTGTGATTTGCAACAACCTAGACGGAACTGAAGAATATCGCGCTAAGTGAAATAAGCAAGGCACAGAAATATAACTACTACATGGCCTCACTCTATGTAGAAGCTGAAAACATTGGGTCTTACAGAATATGAGAGTAAAATAGTGGTTGTCAGAGACCAGTTATAGTAGGGGATCAGGTGAGACACGAAAAGGTCAATCAACCGGGAATAAGTTACAGTAATATGACAGTAAGGAGTTTTGGTGTTCTGTTGCACTGTAGGGTGACATTTTTATTTGTTCTTTTAAGTTATACTGACAATCGAATCTATTTTGATATATTTATACAAGCATGAAATATCTTATTCTAATTAGGATCCCATTCTTGTGGATGTATATGATGGTGAGATTCACTGTGGTGCATTCATATATATACATGGGAAACTTAGATCAAATTCATTCCAGTTTTTCAACAAAATCATTTTGAATGTCTTACCATAAAGAAATGACAAATGAGTAAAGATAGAAAAAATTATTTTGATAATTTTCCAGTTTTCCTAGTATTAGTGAATTTATTTCTAAAAGAAATGATAAAAATTTAAGATAATGATATACTAATTATCCTGAGCTGACCATTACCAATATAACATGAATCAAACCAACACATTGTACCTCATAAATATGTAAGAGCATCATGTCAAATGGGAAATAAAATTAATTAATTTCATTTTTTTTACAGAGAGAGAGAGAGAGAATTTTTTAGTATTTACTTTTTAGTTCTCGACAGACACAACCTCTTTGTTTGTACGTGGTGCTGAGGATCAAACCCGGGCCACACGCATGCCAGGCGAGCGCGCTACCGCTTGAGCCACATCCCCAGCCCAATAAAATTAATTTAAACATGATTTAATTATAAATGTAACAATTCACATTTAAAACATTTTAGGCGTTTTTTGGGGGGGGAATTTGAAATATGAAATTATTCTCCATTACCCTTTTTTTACACACATATATAGTATTTAAATTTTTTTTTCAAACAAAAGATAAATGAATTTTATTGCTTCAATATTTAATTTTTAAAAATATTAATAGTATCTGTAAAACAGCCTTTAAACTTTTTTTATGTATTTGTGGTGTTCATCATACATTCTAGACAATGCCTTGCAAAATTAAGTCTAGTCATAAAGAAATAGTGTCCACATATAAAGGGAAAAATTATTGTTAATACATGTAGCATTTGCTAACTTGAATTTACTGCAGATATAATTATAACATTTTTACAACTTCAAAGCATTTGGGATCTACCTGACCTAAAAATAAAAAGAGAGAAAAAAAAATGAATTCCCTTCTGCTAAAAATGAGGATCTTAGGGTCATCTCCCAGAAAAAAAAAAAAAAAAAAACAACAACCTTTTCAAGTCAGAAATAATCAGAAGACAACCAGACATGCCAAAATAATAAATGGAATGTTAACTAAATGTCAATAATTGTGTACCTTAGAAAATATGTAGCCTCCACCATTCTACCCAATATCATCTTATAAAACTAATGCAATATTACTGAACAATATATTTTTTACTAATGAGCAAGGATATTATTTTACAGTCAAACTAACTGAGGATGACATCACACAAGCAACCACTAAAATCGTGCTCTAGAATGCCAAAAATTTCAAACACAGCTGCATATGAGACAGAAATTTCCACACTTGAGGAAATTTAAATTGCTGTTCTAGAATTTTTGTATGGTTGACTAGTTGTTTTAACATTAACTCTTTTAATGAGAACAATTAGAAAAGCTAGATGATTTTGTGAGTCTCTTAAAGTAATTAGAAAGTTCACAAGGCAGCAACAAGGGATTTGAGGGGCAGGTTTCAAGGGAAAAGCAAAAAGTGAGCCTCACATTTGGCTTTTCTTCCTTGAAGGCCATATGCCAGTTCCTTAAGAGCTGAGAAGCTGAGCAGAGCTTACAGAAGATTCACAGTTATGGGAAGGCTAACACTCAAATACAGGTACCAGAAAGAAGGAGAAGACCTGGTGGTTTCTCCAGGATTTCAGTGAAGATAGCCCCTATAAGGTTATGCTTATAGTAGAACCATCAAAAATTGCCTGAAAAAATTAAAGTGAAATAAATACACTGTGAGGCAGAAAGTTGAAGAGTTATCCCCTGCAATCTAGTGTTAAAGGAAATACCAAAGGGAATTTTTTTTGGCAAAAGGTCTAAAATCACAAATAGAAGAAAGAAATCTAGTAACTAAACAGCAAGGGACAATGTAAGTATGTGGCTAAATGAAAATGCGTATTGAATATAAAAATAATATTAGTATTTTGTGGGATTTTAAAATACATGTATAATTAAGAGAGAGGGAACTCTGTATCTGTCAAAACTCATAGAACCTTACAGCATCAAGGACAAATCTTTGATGCACGCAATTCAAAAAATCAATTACAATATCATGGTCTTCAAGTTGGAATGTAGACTGTGGCCAAGTAAGTTTGTTATGAATGTGATAACTTCTCGGAAGGAAGATAGGGGTACCTGAGAAGCAGTGGGAAATGGTTAACTGTAGGATGAAGGACTATTGGATCTGTACATAATACACTATTGGATCTATACATATCAGATCTATACATAAGCACTGTGGTAATTGATAAAAGTTTATTTTTTTTCCTAGGGGAGTAGAGTTAAAGAAGCCTGATACTAGTATCCATGTATACTGGGATTGAGCAAATAAACACATAGATGAGGGATAGTGAGAGCCAAATTTCTTACTGTTGCAAAGGGATGTTAGATAAGGAAGGGCCAAAAACTAGGAATGAACCATATGGTACAGTCAAGAGTTAGAGACATCAATATGAATTCGCATTTAGTTTAATATAGAATCAGATGATGACTTAGGCAGCGTGAATAGTTATGACCTGTGTTCACACCACAGATGTCACCTACCTGTCTGTTGAGAAGGCGTGAAAGCAACAACACCCCAGTAGCAACAACCATGCCCAGCATGAAGATCCTGTTTCCTATTGTCATATTCCAATAAAAGGAATAGAAGTCACTGAAGAAATATCTATTTCTAGGGATGAAGTGGAGAATATAAAAGAAAAGTATGAATTATTTTGTAACATCAGAAACTAAGGAATTATTCAAAGATTAAAACAGTGGGATATGTCAAGAGGGACATAGGTACCAACTAAAAGAACTCCTAATGACCATAGCTGAAACAACTTGAACAAGATAATGCAATATTAGATGATAATCCAAAGAGTAAAATAAATGTCAAGGAGCTCATGCTGATATAACATATGATTAAATGTGAAATAATAGAGCGATTTCCCATTCAGAAAAATTAATTTGCATGTAGCTTTGCCTTTTAAAGAAGAAGCATGGCTCCCTATTCTTTAAATGTTCACTCTGCATGGTATCCTCCCTTTAAAGAAGGTATGAAAAGGCAAAGAAACATGGCAAATGGTACTTTAACAGGATGATTAAGATTGGCCTTCTTAATAATAATAATAATAATAATAATAATAATCAATATCACTACTAATAAAATCTTTTGACATTGATGAAAAAGGCATTTTATATCTGTTATTCCTGTCCAAAACTACACATTATGTTTAATAATGAGAAAACTGTCAGGCAAATACAAATTGAAGGACAATAAAAATTATATCTGGCCTGTGCTACTCAAAATCTCTAAGGTCATCAAAAACAATGAATTCTGAGAAAACTTCTACAGGAGTCTAAAGAGACAAGACAAGTAAATAAAATGTGTCTCCTATAAAAGCCTTTGGAATATGAAAAGAAAATGATTTGAGCAAAAGCTAAGAAAATCTGAAGAAGTACAGACTTAACAGTGAGTCAATATTGATTCATAAATGGAGATAAAGTAGCATAGTATAAGATGGTATCAAGAGAGGGAACAGGGACTGCAGTACATGGGAAGTTTGTGATATTCTTGTAATGTTTGTGTTGATTTAAACTATTCTAAACAAAAGTTTATAAAATGTTCAAAAATACATAAATTACTAGGGAACAATAGTATGAAAGATGGTGAGCAAATGGAGTCAAAATTCTCTAAGTCCGTGTATCTTTTGAGAAGTAGTAAAACTACTGACTTATATTAGACATTTAGAAGTCAAGGGTAATCTCTTGGTTATCCACCAAAAGAAGACAGAAAGACTGTTTAAGTAAAGCTATAAGTATGGAGCTTAATGGTAGAATACACACCTAGCATGCATAAGGCCCTGGGTTCCATCTTAAACATATGGGTAAAAAATGCTAAATCAGTAACACATTCTTATGGGAGAAAAATCATTAAAAATAAAATAGTTAAGACTGATGAATTCAGAAGGCAACACTACCCTGAAAATTAAAGAATAAAAAAAGTTTCATCTAACTTCAAACAGATTAGTAATTATTAAAGAACATGAAATTACAAATATTTGTTTTTATTTGTCCATTAAATAGTCATTCCATATGATGCAACTCAATACATTAAAAACTGAAACAAATCACAAGGATTGTCATACTGGATTACAAATGTAAATGAATGCTACTCACAAGAGACTCACCCTAAATATAAGGATGCAGAAAACCATAAAGTCACAGAGGTGGGGAGAACTATTGCCATGAAGAGCATCCCTCTAGAACTCATGATGAAATTGAATCCCAATCATTGTGGTGGTATTAAGAGGTAGAGACTTTGGAGAATGATTAAGTATAGAGCCCTTATTAATGCGTTAAATTTTTTATAAAAGAAGATTTTATATATTTTTTTAATTGTCAATGAACTTTATTTATATGCGGTGCTGAGAATTGAACCCAGTGCTTCACACATGCTAGGTGAGCACTCTACAACTGAGCCACAACCCCAGCTCTAGCTGTGTGAACTTGAGAGTCATTCTCTAAAATGTAGTGTTCAGAACTCACCCCACTGTGTTGTTATCAGGCAATATGTAGCATTTTGAGTTCAGTGCTGGATTCAAAGTGATTGATCAATATTGGCTATTATCCTCATGGTTTGCAATAATCAAAGCTAGTGGATGAGGAAAAGTAGATGGAAAAACACGAGCACACCACTTTGAGCAGAAAACCTGCATTTTGTCTGCCTCAGTTGTGGAGGATGAAGGAAATCATTCACCAGAGTTTGCAGCCTTCCAGTCTCTCCAGTTACTCCCTTGGAAATGGAGATTAGAAGAATGGTTAGTCTGAAACTTTATGTCTTTAAAGGAAACTCAGTTTCCCCATGTAATCAAAATTTTCCAGTGTGTTTTTTCTGTGGTAAGCCAACTAACTTGGATAATTAAATGTTTCCTACTTCTTTTCTTGGTATCTTAAGCAAAGGGCTCAAGCTCTGGGAAGAACATGGATTTCTTTACTCTGAATTTCTGGCAAAGAGAGGTATGAACCAGAGCTTATGGGAAATTTTCCACCCATTCTTTGCTCTCACTGTTCAACACAAAATCCTAAGATGGAGTTCACTGTCACTCTACCATTGGCAGCCAACACCTCCAGTGGCTAAACACCTTCAGCTTTCCTTTCTTTGTCTGTCCTTTTAACTGTTTATCTATATTTCTCACCCTTCTCCTAAAAAGAAATCAGAACTGCATGAAATCATGACATTACAATAATATTTTGCAGCAATCCCTAGAAAATGAAAAATAGAAAGTGGGTTCTTCTTCCAGTTTTATATTTTACCTGGAATACAAGTCAAGGAGCCCTATATTTTTCTCCTTCCAACAACATTGATTGTTACAGATTCTTGTAGATTCTGGTTCAATCTTATTTATGCCTATTTTCAAATTCTTACAATTACTTATTGATGGAGACAATGGTAAGATAATGCTGAAGTAACAGTAACCAGCATCATTATAGTATTGGTAGTAATAATTAGCCATAGACCCTGGAGTCTTGTTGCTTAGCTGTAGACTGTTGAAAGAAAGGTTGCCTTCGTTTTTGTTTTAGAACTTTACTGCACTGTGGAGGACTCACAAGTAATAGAGGAAAATTACCCACAACTTTACTATAATGAATATAGATGGAACATTGAACACAACTGAAAAATATTTTTGAGTATATAAGACTCATTTAATAAAGTTTACTTTATTCTGAAACATAAAATTATTAAAAATCCTAATATTGAAATTACACAATGAAATAAAGTTGGATTATCAATAACCAAGCAATTAGATAAAATCCAAATGCTGTATATTAAGCAATTATTTCTGGATAATTACTGAATAAAAGAAATACTTTGAAAGTTAGTAAATATTTGAATGACAATGAAACAATCTGTCAAAACTTGTGAGATATATCTAAAATGATAAATTAAGCATGTTTATACCAATAAATCTGAGACTTTTCATAAATGAAGAACTCCTCATATAATAGAGTTTATGAAAATGGATGCAGGAAGAAATAGAAAAATAAAGAGTTATGTGTCCAACTTAAAAAGCACATATATAATTCAAAGCCTCTCTTAAAAGAAAATATTAGGCTATCTTAGCTTCTGCTATAATATTTTGAACATAAAAAGTAACCGTGAATTTGTACAACTATCCCATAGCATAGAAAAATTTTTTAAAAAAATCTCAAATTCTAAGGTAAATAACTTTGATATAAAAGCCTGATAAAAGCATTGCAAGAATACCAAATTATAAGCTAATCTATCTTAACCTACCTTTTAAGAACAGATACAACAATTCTAAAGAAATTATTAGCAAAAGAATTCACAGTTAATATAAAAAATCAACTGTATTTTTTAAATTTAGTAATGAATAGGTGCAATTTGTAATTAAAAACACAGTGTCATTTACATTATCAACTTAGAAAAATGACATAATTATAAAACTGCCCAGATATGTACAAAACGTATAAGAAGAAAGTCACAAAACTCTAGTGAAGGAAATCAGAGAATTAAATGGATGGAATAATTCCATGTTCATAAATAAGAAGTTTCAATATTGAAAAGATATCAATTCTTTCTAACTCGATCTATAGATTTAATATGATTCAAATCAGCATTCCAGCAAATTATGTTGTAGATGTTACAAAACTGATTCTGAAGTTTATAAGGACAGGCAAATGACTCAGAATACCCAACTTTATACTTGATACTTTAAGCAGAACATACTTGGAAGACTTACACTACTTGACTTCAAGCCCTACTATAAAGCTGTACCTATCAAGACAGTATGCTGATGTGGGAAGAACAGAGGAATAGATCAATGGAAGAGAACTGTGAGGCCAGAAATAATCCTAAGTAAGTACAGAGTCTTTGACAAACAAGCAAAGACAATACTATGAAGAAAATTTATCTTTTCAAGTGGTGCTAGAACAACTGGACATCCATGTGTCCAAAAAGCAATCTGTAAGATAAGCAAGATTACACAAAAGTACAAAGCACTGTTAAGAGAAACTAAAGGAGCTACATCTCTCACATATTCAACTTCATACAGACACACAACAATAATAGGCATATAAATAAAATTTCATAACTTTCCTTATTATTTTCTCTATTCCTTATAACCTTAGAAGTCAGACTTATCTTAAAATTTCTTTAGTCAGATTTGGTCATGACCTTTGTGATTGACACTTGAAGAACTTCTTGGACTAACATATTCACCTACTCAAGTTTTTTGAAAACATCTATCCCAGTTATTTTTTGACTACTGAACTGTTTCACTTTTCAGATTCCTATACTAAATGCAAAACAAACTAAAATTGTATTTTTCAAATACATTTTAACAGAAAGAAGTACTCAGAAAAGGGAAGATTACAGAAGAGCAGAGCAGTTTAAAGACAAGGTTTTCATAAACAGTGCTCTACAAACTCTGCTTTCACACAAAATATATTTACTATAATCAATTCTCACATATTACAGTTAAACCACTTCCTACTTTTTGAGTCCCCAGAAGAAAAGGAGAAAAGTAAATCCTATTTAAAAAGTTAAGTTTTCAGGTGAAAAAAAAAAAAAAGACAGCCATAGAGATCTTGCTCTCTTTTACATGGATTAAATCCCTTTGTAGTCTCCTCTCTGACCCCATTTTTAAATTCACAAATCAATTAAACTATCTTCTTAATCATCATAGATATTGTGGATACAAGGTTGTTGCCTAGTCATTTTTGTTTTCTGAATTTCTTATGAATTTCACTCTTTGAGACTCATGTTCTGTTACAGGCTATAGATTCTGTGGTACCCAAAGAGGAAATAACCATTTTTTAAAATGCCATTCTTTGAGAGATATAATTGTTGCAAAGTTATATATTTAAAAACCACGCCTTCTGATCAGGTTCTTTAAATTTCCCAGAGACTTTCATATCTGAAAGTTAGAAAATGAACTGTGTCTATGTCATCTAACCACAACATCTTGTAGATGAGGAAACTAAGTTTTCCTCTCCTCCATGGACAGCATTATAAATAAAGAGTCTAGAATCTTGCCTCACTGACACAATTTTAAAAGTGTTATATTGTGGTGAATAAGAATCATTCATTTTCCCCTTGTCTTTGCTAAGTGAATGTTTCATTGTTCAGATGAGCTGACAGAACAGATGAAGGCGAAAAAGGCAATACTCATGAGTACAGTTACTGATAAATAATTACAACAAGGACATTATAATTATTTAATTAAAATCTGCGCATGGGGAGAGATTATGAGTCTTTTGGCTTGCTACCTCATTTAGATGATACTAGTCATTAACCAATTTAGCTGGAGTCAGCGCCTAAATGTCCACATGCTCTACTTTATCTCTGAAACCTGTGCAGTCAGCAGCCATGGCTGCATGCTCCGTGTCCCACTGCTGGTGAGGGCAGGCACGCTCCAACAGCTCAGGAGACACGTGGGTGTCTTAGCTGCCCACAGCCATCTCATAAGCCTTCTCTGCGATTCTGAAGGCTTTCCTTTGAAGCAGAGCCCAGATACAGATGTGTATCAAAACATTATATAGTATCCTATTAAGATATGCAATGGTAATAGTTATTTTTATGTACCAGCAAAAAATAAGTTTAATTTAAAAAATACTGAAAACTGTCAAAAAATAGAAACCAATAGTTTGTCTGAAACTCTCTGAAGGTATTTATTTTCTGATGTGTTTTAAGGAACTGATTTTAAGGTAAAAGGTTCATCTATATGTCAGTCCTGTATCACCAATCCCAAAGCCAACTCCATAGTAAGACTCCCAGGTATTAGACTTTACATCCTACATGGAAAGTAAAAAATCTCAAATTTTCACGTTTCCATTAAGGAAAAGAAAAAGAAATGATACTATAATTTTACTATAGGATAGAATGTTGAGACAAGAGTTAAAAAGAAGAGTGATTTTAATTTGTTATTTGATGGGTGTCCCTTTCACTGTCTCTTGGTTTCACTTTGATAAGTCATTTGCGTTATTCTTCTCTGGCCCAATTCTCCAGATTCACCTAGTTTCTAAAAATGTAACAAATTACTCTGTTTCTAAAATCAATTTGAAGTAGGACATACTAGCAAATCAATAGAGTCCCTTAGGCTCAGAAAAAAATGAGATTAGAACTGTGGTGAAGTAGATATTTAATAAAAATTAAAATGTGATTCCTGAACTCTGAGCTACCTCCTTGAAAATGTAATATGAGGCAGCTACTCAAACTGGAAATTCAACTCTGGGAATTTGAGAATGAATAATAATTTTGAAATTGTATGTGATCTAATGAAATTATAAGAACAGGACTCATGACTTTCAATGCCTCCCCAAACTATAAATCCAGGAGCATGAAATGTTCCAGACAGTGTGGAACACACGGAACACCAAATATACAAAAACCCTCTTGAAGTGCTTCCTTTGTCTAAACCCCTGATGTGATACAGGAAGCCATTCTACCCATCTAGGAGAATCAGATCTGACTAAGTAAGATGTAGGAAGGATTAAGTAGTAAGATTCAGACCTTTATTATCCATTTTAATAATTACGTATAGATATGTAGAATCATGTCTTTCCCTATGAGTTATTTTGTTTATAAAAATCTATTTCCTTCTGCTCTTGCTAAATGTTTAAAGCATCAAGGAACCAAACCAGATTCTGCATCCGGCTGTGAACTTATGGTATGTCCCTCACCTGGAATATCTCCTTTTTAAATACCTTTGAATTTCTAGATCTTCAAATTTCTAGATCAATATATGGATATATTGATAATTCAATATGTTGTTTCTGGAATTGGCTTTATTAGCAAATTCACTAAGATAGAGTCCTTTGCCTTAATGTCTTGTATTGTATTGCAAGATTATTAACTTTATTTACAAGGAAATTTTTTATACCACTAATTCTGTGAAAATAAAATAATCATAGTTATTTTATGGTTCAAAGTATTATAATTTAATTTTGAGTATGTTAACACTCTTCTCTGGCTTCCTTTTACTACTCCTTACTACCAATGGCTCAAACAAATGAAACTAAAAAAAATTTAGTTTATGTGTTATGTCATAATTTTTAAATTATAATGTTGATCACACACTGTTATTTTAAATGTTGTTTATATCAAAGTTGTTGCTGTCTCTATGAGTGAAGGGAGAGCAATTAAGCAAACAGGTGGGCAATTTATCAATCATCTTGAGGGTTGGGTATTATGATGTGGCTTTATTAATTTTGTATGCTATTTCATGCATTCCTAAGGCAGGTACAGGAGGACTGTTTATGCATAAGAACAAAACAATTCTAGAACAAAATATAAGTAGTTCTTAAATCATCTAGTATTTTGAATTTTTCCTACATGATATGTCATAGTGAAATATATCGATAATTCTGTTTGGCTACATGTTTAATTTGATCACAGCACTTAGTTAATACCAAAAAAAATTACTAGAAAATAATAAAAGACATAAATTGTTATTAGAAAGACAATCGTCATAATTTGACATTGCATGCATTTCTGTATTATCTCATCTCCCTGACTTGAAGAGGGGTAGCACCCTGAAAGAAGCAACTGTTTTCTCATTCTTGTTTATATCTCAGGAGTCCCTACTCAGATCCTCAGCTCTAGTAAATATGCATTAGGGAATTGCTAAAATGAATTATATTAAAACTCCCTATGTTATGAATGATAAACTTCAAAATATTCCAGGTAAATAATCTAAATTGCCAAAGTAAAATCTCATTAAAGCCATGAAGGTTCTAATTTATAAGGTACATACCTAAACTCTGTTACAAAAACATTCAAGCATATAGTTTCCAATCTAAATCAAATATATCACAGAAACAGGGTTTCTCCTCCAGATAACCCACCCAGAACATTTACCCATTTCTGAAATAATGCTGCTTTGGAAATTTATGAAGTTAGATTCAGTAGCATGCAAGAGATTAGCTGAGCCAGAAAGAAAGAGTGCATGTCCTCTTAAACCCTTAAAAACAAATAAGCAGGAGGAACACTGCAAAAAAAAAAAAAAAAATGTACCTAATACCACAATGGATCTCTTACATATGAACTGAATTACAATTTCTGAAATACCACTACATACTTTTTTGCTTCTGGGGTTGACTTTTTACTAATGTAACCTCACAAGAGATGCTATCACATCACTTTCTACATGGGATCTGCACATAGTTGTTAAAGACCTTTAAATCTAATGTGCACTGACCTCCTGAACATTTGCTCTCACTGGTGGTTTCCAATTTCTTCTATATCAAATGGTGACCTTAACATTCTGTCTCACGAATATAACTACGAGAATGAGCTGACATGATAAATGACTATACTCGCAACCCTTGGTCATATTTTTTATTTTTCAGAGAATCAGTTGATGGTTTGGTCTTTCCTGTTTCCTTTTCACTTCCCCATATTAACTATCATTTTATTGTTAATGTGCATATACACTAAAAGAAAATGAAATAGTTGAATAATTTAATTAACAAATGTAACCTTTGTGTTTCATGTTATAACACTATTTATTCTCAACTGTCCTTCCTTGATTATCATCAATATCAGAACAGAATTTTCCAGCCTATGAAAATAAAATTTGAGACTTACCCATCAGGTTGTCCCACACAAATTACCTGTACTGCCTGAAGGATAATTTTTTAAGGGTCATTTTTACTTACCAAGATTTAAGCAACTCTAGTAACATTTGGTATTTGGTGCTGCAACCCATCTATTGACTTAGGTGAATTTGTAGCTATATGTCTGCCTAAATAAACATGCAGCTACGAAAGAGAGAAATAAGAGTTTTAACGTTAATGAGGATTTATTTGAGGGACATTAAAGACTTTCCATTATTTGAACACTAAATGACTAAACTAGATATTTTCTAAATTATTAATATTACCATTTGGGTATAATCTTTAGAACATTTTACAGTCTAAAACAATTGAGATTGTTGTGTGATCATTAAACTTTACGGAGTTAAAGCATTTTCTCAATGTCTAATACACACCCAATAAATAACTTAATGTTACTTGACAAAGACAGCCCAACATATATTTAGGCTATTTTGAAAATAATGGGAAAAAACTATTAATAGATGTTTTCTCTTGTGGGGTGCAGTGAATAGTAATTTAGGGCAGTTGAGAGCAAAGCAATTTAACATTTCCCCTGTTGGTTCCTTTGACCTACTAGTTTAGAGGTCTTTGCAACACCCTTGAGCTTTTTCCTCAGGATAAAGTCATAGTTGTTATCAGTGTCAAAACAGCTATTTTGCTATCAGGTTCTACCTCTCTTTTTTCAGGTATTTTTAAAATATCATTTGCATATCCAAGAACAAAAAAATAAATAAGTATATACACACACATAGTTAGTTTTTAAAATTTCTTTCAACATATCATCTCTTGGTTGAAGTTGTTATTGCTCAAAAGAATGATGCCCTCTAAGACGACCTGGTGTAATGGCCTCTGCATCTGATGAATACCAGTGTATGTTACATTTATTTCAAACTGTACAGTCATGGTTTTGGTTTGTCTCTCCAGTGTGGGTCACCTACCATTATCTGGTCATCCCATTGTCTATAACCACTTCCTGCATTAACAGAGTAAGGGTATATTCATGAAAATAAGTTTTTAAAGAAATCAAATAAACATCTACTATAAATAATTATCAGGAAGTAAACAATTCAATTTCATTTAAGGCTTCTCTGAGTCCTTTTATGCTCTGGGTTTGCGGTTGACTGCATATTTTTATGACTCATAGCCTAAACCAAATTGAAGTTTAGTTCAATAAAAAGTGCTTTGAACTGGATTTAGCCAGCCTGGAGTACAGCTGTGGCTCTACCATTGCCTAACTGCAAATTTGGATAATTCCTGACATTTCCTGAATTTCAGTTTCCTTATCTGTCAGTGAAGTGGTTGGATTACATTATCTAAAACTTCTCCCTATCCAGAAAGCTCTGTGACTGAGAAAAGTCTAAGCAGAATTGAAAAAGAAAAAATATGGTTTGCCTTCGGTAAATTTCCATTTCCAGCTCCACTTTTACTCTCTCCTAAAGTGCCAAGTACATTCATGCTACTCCCGGTCCATGTGACATATGAATTGCTGACCTGATGATCCTAATTTCAACTGCAAACCTCTGAGCCACGGCAACGTATGTATCATTTAGAAATAACCCCAACCTCCCCAAAGCAAAACCTTTGCTGAGATTAAAGCTGTATTCAAATATATAATCTTCCTTATTGTCATTTCTCCTTTTTTTAATCCCCTTCAATAGTTCCAGAGTGTTTTGAAATAATACTAATATCCAGTGGTAGCAGACACTGCCATTTTCAATTTTTCCCCCCATTGGGAGTTGCAATTATGTTTCTTTCCCCTTCTTTAATTTTTTTTTTACAAACAAAAACATGATAGATATCTTCTAATAGCAGAGACCAGAGTGCAATTATTAGGTCACAAAGTTTGAATAGCTTCAACTTTCCTAATTATTGCCAAAACACTTTCCAAAATGATTGTAACAATTATACTCTTAACAACAAATACGAGAGTGCTTCAGATTTTGGCAAATTTCTAGGAAAGACAGATATTTAATTTTTGGCAGTCTTATGAATATGAAACCTTGTCATTTAAAAAATCTGCATTTTCATTTCTTTGAATAATAGTAACTGAATATATGTAAATTTTTATTGGCCATTCAAGTTTCCTCTTTTGTGAAATGACTTTCTGTCACTTCGCATATTTCAGTTTGGTTTTTGGTCTTTTTTTAATGGATCCTAGGAGTTCTTTTTTTTTTTCTTATTTTTTTAAAAAAATTTGAGGCAGGGTCTGGCTAAATTGCTAAGCAAGCCTCCCACTGGTGATCCTCCTGTCTCAGCCTCCCAAGTCACTGGGGTTACAGGCATGCACCACCACATCCAGCTGGGAACTCTTTATGTATTTTCTCCTGCTTGTGTTTTCACCATCTTTATTCTCCAAGGATAAACAGAAGTTCTTAATTTTAATGGGATCCAATTATCAGTTTGGGGCTTGCACTTTTTGGATCTTGTTTTAAGAAAGGTCCCTACTTTCAGCACAAAAAGGAGGCAATTCGGTACAGTAATTTAAAACCGACTCAAGAGGTAGCCTACCTGAGTCAAATCATAGTAAGCTCTTCTTAGCCTGAGATACGGTGAATATTTTTTGCTTCCATCTCTTGACCTATGAAAGGAGGATGATATTAATGGCATATCTCTCAGGGTTGTTATGAATTTTAAATGAATTGGCATATGTAAAATGATTATCATGATACCCAGCACATAATGAGCAACTAATAAGTGTTTGATATTATTTTCTGCATATTTATTCTACCTGGATTTTAATTTTTTACATGTTACAACATAATAAACCAATGGATACTTGTTCCACAGAAAAATAAACCAATTTCTATAAAACATCATTTATTGAATAATCCATCCTTTCTGTACTGCTTTGCTAGTGTTTCACATAGGTATATTCTACAATTCTCTATTCCATTTCATTGGTCTTATTTTTCTACACCTGTGTTTTAATAATTGTATTATAAACCTAATAATTCCTTTACCTTGTTATTCATCTTCCAAATTAGAACTTGGCTCTGAATACAATTTGGAGATTATTTATCAAATTTAATAAACTCTGTGTATTTTAATTGGAAATGCACTGAATTTGTAAATTAATTTTGGCAAAATTTACGTGGTTTTGGTACCTCTGCCACTACCATCATGAGCATAAAGGAACACTCCCTAAAAATATGTTTCCTCATAATTCATTTCAGATGGGATTCTTTTTCACATTGGTCTGCTTACAAGTCATATGATGTTTCCTAGCTACAACAGAACCTGGAAACATGGGTTTTGCCTCCTGCCTTTGGGAGGTCATAGAAGAGAATGACAGTTCCATATGACAAAGGTGAACTTTATTTACTTATCCCAATATGTCATTTTTAAATAACTAAAGAAAAAAGAAACTTTTGTTTCTTCCTTCAAAATCTTATAAATTTAATTTCTTTTTTTTAATTTTTTTATTGTTGGTTGTTCAAAACATTACAAATTTCTTGATGTATCATATTTCACACTTTGATTCAAGTGGGTTATGAACTCCCATTTTTACCCCATATACAGATTGCAGAATCACATCAGTTACACATCCATTGATTTACATATTGCCATACTAGTATCTGTTGTGTTCTGCTGCCTTTCCTATCCTCTACTATCCCCCCTCCCCTCCCCTCCCCTCCCCTCTTCTCTCTCTACCCCCTCTACTGTCATTCATTTCTCCCCCTTGTATTATTTTTCCCTTTCTCCTCACTTCCTCTTGTATGTACTTTTGTATAACCCTGAGGGTCTCCTTCCATTTCCATGCAATTTC
>NW_026000142.1:9098627-9107784 GCF_001458135.2 Marmota marmota marmota
CCAAAAAAAAAAAAAAAAAAAAAGTTTATTTAAACAAGATACTTAAGGGGAAAACTATTTAGAATTTTTTAGAGTGATTTAGCCCTACTTAAAGTCAGATTGCCCTATACGTAACAACTATGTACAAAATAATTATAAAATTGCCTTTGATTCTACAATAATAAATTTAAAAACACTAAAGGTCTGCAATCGAACAGGGCATAAAAGTATTTTCTTGTTGTTTTTGTTGTTAAAGCAGTGAAAGCACAATACCTTATAGAATACATAGATAAGAACTAAATGAGCATGCTACTGTTGCAGAAATGAGATATTTTCACACAACCACTATTTTTCCCCATTCCATTTCCACCTGATATCAATCAGAATGTATCATCAGCCAATAGTTTTTCTTTAATGCAATAAAATTGTGCAGAAACATCAATTAATTAATGTACAATAAAGGAATGGGGAAGAGAAAAATGAAAGTATACAGAAAGGAATACTATAGTGGTTAGGATGTGGTTAGAACTAAATTGCAGTTTTCTAATTGAGAATGTATTCTGTAAAATCAGCCTCAACAACCCCCTCCCGCCCAAAAAAAAAAAACAGACTTCTGGAGTCAAGTAGAAGGTTCCAATTTTTAACAGACACCTCCTGTCTGGGGCTGGATTACATCAATTGTAGCTTCATCTTCAGTCCCCAACCATGCAAATGTGTCTGTTTCATTGATTAGCTACCTGTCAAATTGGAATTTAACCTGCTTCATTGAAATAATCCTGTCATTTCCAATATGCTTTTATTAGTTTACTAAGTAGTATTTGCCTCTTATTATTAAACTGCACTACAGAACTATCCTGCACCATCACCTTCAAATTAATATGATCCTTGTTCTCAGATTTGACACCTTCCTTGAGCTTTTTATTGGTGATGGCAAACACAGGAGTCCACTCACTAAACAGGTAACAGGGCCTCGCCAAACCAGCATACAAACAGCATCAGGAGTGGTAGAAGGTGGCAATAGCGGTGGTCTTGTGCTGATCTTGGTACCACAATTATTATAGCTTCAGAAACAACAAGGCCATAATTAGCCCAATTTTATGCATCACTTCAGATTCCCTTAGACAGCTCTAGAGTTTTACCTTTGGCCAGTGACAATTCAAACCCACCAATATAATATATCCCTGAAATTTAGGGCTTTGCCCACCATTTCCAAATTTGAACAATGAGTGATAGGGCGTGAGACCTTGCACCCTGGAGCTACATACAGCACACGGGGCTGCATCGTGCAACCTAGAAATGCTGGAATTTTACCCTATGGGACAAATTATAACCAATGGAGAACAAGTGATAAGCTGGAGCCAAGCAAAACTATTTCCTCTCTTTCATTCTGTTCTAACAACTGTTCCAAAATAAAAATGCTTTTTAATTAAAAATTTTAACTGCATGGATTATTGGGGATCATGTGATATTACAGCATCTATTAATTGTGTCAAGTTTAATAAAGTTAAATAAAATATTCTCAAATATTATCATTACTTTAAGGTGAAGGCATTTAAAATCATTTCTTTTTTAGATGGAATGTACACTATTGTTCTTTACAGTCACCCTACAGTGCAACATCACATCAGAAATTATTACCCAAACTAACTATAACTTAGTACCCACTGATCAACCTTCCCACCCTCCTCCTACTCTCTCCAGACTCTGGCAACCATCATTCTACTACCAACTCTGTGGGATCAACTTTTTTGGATTCCACATGAGTAAGATCATGCAGTACTTTGCTCAGTTCACTTAACCTAATGATCTCCAATTCATTCTTATTGTGGCTGAATAGTATCCCCTTAGGTATATGTACCACATTTTCTTTTATCCATTCATCAGATGATGGACAAACTTCAGCTGTTTCCATTTCTTGTCTATGAAGTGGTGTCTGATAAACATGGGAGAGCAGATGTCTCCTCAAGATATTGATTTTATTTTCTTCAGATAAATACTCAGTAGTGGAATTTCTGAATCAAAGGGTAGTTTATTTTTAAATGTTTGTGGGACTTGAACTTGCATACTGTTTTTTTCGCAGTGCTATAATAATATAATATAATTCACATTACCATCACAATGTACAAGAATTCCCTTTTCTCCACAACCTCACAGGCACTTGGCACCTTGTATTCTTTTGATAAAAGCCATTCTTAATGGAGCAAAGTGGTAATTCACTAAAGTTTTGAACTGCATTTCCCTTATGATTAGTGATATTAAGCATTTTTATATACCTGTGGGTCATTTGTATGCCTTCTTTTGAGAAATCTCTATTTAGGTCTATTAACCATTTTTTTTTAAATTGGATAAGTGTTTTTCTTTCTTTTTTGTTTATATTTTTGCTACTTAGTTTTTGGAGTTCCTTATATATTTTAGATATTAACCATTTGTCAGATGTAAAGTTTGCAAACAATTTCTCCTATTCTGTAGTTTGTCTCTTTACTTGGTTGTTCCCCTTCTTGTGCAGAAGCTTTTGGGTTTAATGCACTTCCATTTGTCTGTCTGTGTTTGTTTGCTGTGTTTGGGGGGTCATGTCCAAAAGAGTCTTCTTCCATGTCCTGAAGCATTCCCCTTATAAGTTCTTCGAGTAGTTTCATAGTTTTAGCTGTTCCATTTAAGTCTTTTGAGTTATTTTTTGTAATTTGTGACAGAAAGGGGTATAATTTATTTCTTCTACATGTGAACTCCCAATTTTCCAAACCCACTTATTGAATAGACTGTCCATTCTCCAAAGCATGTTCTTAACATCTCTGATAAAACTTTTTGCCTTACATGCCTCACTGTCACCTCTCCACTGAAAATAACTGGCATAAAGTTTGTACTTTTTTCACTTAGTAGTAGATCCATAATATAGGTTTTGAGAAAATTCACTTTAATGACTACATCATATTTCATTGTTCATGTATACCCATAAACATCCCCTACTGTTAAACATATGTGTTAGTTCTACTTTTTGTTATATATAATGCCACATTTTCGATTTATAGATGATATGGCTCAGAAGCTGCTATGGTTTAATGTAGCCCCCAAAGTTTACATTTTGGAAATAATCTACTCATTCATACACTGACAGCATTTGGAAGTGAGACCTTAAAGAGGTAATCATGCTTAGAGGAAGTCATGAGGGTGGGATCCCCACATCAGGATTAGTTGCTTTATAAGAAGAGGAAGAGAGATCCGAACTTGGGTATTGCTGCTCTAGTGCCATGTGACACTTTTCCCTACGTTGTGATGCAGCATGAAGGTCCTCTACAGAGGCCAGTACTGTGATATTGGACTTCCCACCTTTCAGAATTGTGAGAAATAAATTTCTTTTTCTTATATGTTCCTCATTTTGTGGTATTGTTACAGCAACAGAACACAGACTAACACAGAGACCAAGAAAATTCTTCTATAAATAACTGTTCTAGACTTTTTGGTTTATATTTTCTCTGTTGAAACTATTCAGTTCTGCCATGGTAGCACAAATTCAGTCATGGAAATTTGTAAATAAATGAGTATGACTGTGTTCTAATTAAATGTTATTTACAAACATGGGCAATGAGTCATATTTGTCCAAGTGGCCATAATTTATGATGCCTGATATAGTTGTCTGTAAGTCATCTAGATAAGATAGTGCAGGAAGTTTTTAATTCAAAATAAATCCATAACAGTTCAGTCTTTGATACCTTATTTTTCCCATTGTTATTGACTATTTTTATTCAACTTTTTAGGTAACATGGATCTTGTCTTCTGAACCCCTCTAAAAATCTCTAATTGGTGCAATAAGATCATTGATGTTCAAAATGAATACTGACATGCTTGGATAAAAATCTACCATATTTATTTCTGTTCTGTATTTTCTTTCTTGTTCTTTGTTCCTGTTTTTGCCTTCTAGTCTCTGTCTTTTGAGGTTTTAGTAAACCATCTTTTATGATTTCATTTCTCTCCTTTTCTTAGCATATTAATTATACTTTCTTCTGCCAAAAAAAATTAGTGATTTACCTGAAGTATGTAATGTGCATTTATCACTTGCAAATAACCAAATGCCACTTCACTGATGGTATAACTTTTAACAAAAATTAATCCTAATTCCTCTCTCCTGTGTTTTGAATCATTGCTGTCGCTCCTTTCACTTATATATAAGTATACATGAATGTATATACACATAAGATATATAAATATATACTAGTATGCTTAGTCAAATTATTGTTGCTTTTATGCTACTACAGAAGATCCCCAACTTATTATGGATGGTTTTACTCATGATTCTTTTTTTCACGATGCATGTCATATCTCTTAAGCTCCTTGGCTCTTCTGTTCTATATTTGGCAGTCTGTGTTCTCTTTGCTTTTCAGTTTTGAAGGTTCCTATTAATATACCCTCAAGTTACAAGATCCTTTCCCTCATCTCTGTCTATTCTCTTAATAAGCCCAACAAAGGCATTCTTCATTTCTATTACATTTATTTGACTCTAGCATTTCTTCTTGATCCATTCCTGGGCTCTTCATTCCTCTGCTTACATTGCCCATATGCTCTTGCCTGCTGGCTCCGTTGTCCATGAGAGCACTTTGCACAGATGTGTCAAATTCCCAGTGTTTTAATCAGCTTTTTTGCTACTGTGACTAAAAGACCCAACCAGCACAACTGTAGAGGAGGAAAAATTTATTTAGGAGCTCATGGTTTCAGAAATCTCAGTCCATAGACAGCTGGCTCCATTCTTCAGGGCTTAAGGTGAAGCAGATTATCATGGCAGAAGAGTATAGAGGAGGGAAGCAGCTCAAATGATGATCAGAAGCAAAGAGAGAGACTCCACTGGCCAGATACATAATATATGCCCCAGAGCCACACCCCCAAGCCCCACTTCCCCCAGCCACACCCTACTCGCCTTCGGCTAACACCCAGTTAATCTCATCAGGGTATTAATTCACTGATTGGGTTAAGACTCTTAAGAACCCAATGATTTCTTCTCTGAACCTTCTTGCATTGTCTCACAAATGAGTTTTTTGGGGGACACCTCACATCCAAACCATAACACCCAGTGCAGTCATTCCAATGTCTCTGCCATGTCTTGCTCTGGTGTTGACTCCTTCTCTTCAAATTATACTTTTGGCTTTTGATTATGTATTACAATCTTTTCTTGATAGCCGAACATAGGCACCATATGAACAGATGAAAGAAAGTGTTTATAATAGGTCTTTGGTAATGTGCTGAGAGATGTGGGAGGGGAAACTTTCTATGTTCCTGTGCCAAGGTCTCTTGGTGACCCTGGGCCTCTGGACTGTTGACATCACAAACATTTTTCAGGTCTTTGACTCTCCTCGAAGAGGAACAGGATGACTGTACTTCACTGAGGCTGGGTATTTCCCTTTCCTCGGGTCAGGTGGGTTCTGTTAACTAGTTTCCCTTGAGGTTAGGCCTTGTTTAAAAGAACAGAATGTTCTGATATATTCTGAAGTATTACTTTTTGCTTTTCCCTATCTAAACTTCAAGAGGATTTTTCTCTGATGTTTTCTTGTGTGAATCCAGTTGAACTCTGAGAGGTAAAACACATCTGTGTGAGGGTGTCACTTTTTGACTGGGTTCCCCAGAATTGTTAAGCTTTCATTGAGCCTCCAGCAATTAATTCATCAATTACAGCCCAGATTTTCCTGCCCAGCATGGGTTCCCCTGGTGGTTTCTGCTCATAAGTCTCTGCCCCAGTGAGCGGTGGCTCTCTGTGTTCACCTCTCTGTCTCTCCAATTGTGGTGCATTAGTTTTTCCTGTGTCCTCAGTTTCCTTACAGACCCAAGAAGGGCTGTGGGGTTTCAGTTTGTTCAGCTTATTTTACTTGTTCTGAGGACACTGGCAACTTCGAAGATTCTTACATGTAGGACTGGAATCAGAAGACTTCTTTATTTAATTATGATAATTTATAAAACGTATTTTCTCAAAATCATCTTACACTTACATTTGCAAATTCATTAGCATAAAATGTACATAGAATTATATTGTTAACCTTCATATTTCTGATTTTTTCACTATTAGTTTGTGTTCTTATGTTTTCTTGATTTCAAGAAGAAAATTAAGCTAGATCACCCTGAAGGTTTAGAAAATTATTATTTTGAATGGATATATATTATTTCATGTTCATAGCAGTACTATAAGTAAAGATAAGATTACAGACCATCAGACATTCCCAGATTGGGATCTTGCCACTTCCCATCTATGTGACCAGGGACTAAGCTACTAACTTTGCATTAGTGTCCCTTCCTCCTCTCAGATAGATGTGACAATGCTGACCCTGTAGTGCTGAAATTAGGTTAAAATAAGATAGCAAATACATTCTAGTAATTAGCACAGTTTCTGAATCTTAAGAGAAATTCATGAAGTTTACCTTAGTAATGGGATATTTGTTTTCTTATATGTACATCCTCCTTTGTTCTTGTTTGACCAGAATAGGCGTTTGCTATTTTGACCACATTCCATGTCTTATACCCATCTCTTCTTGCTTTCTCTTATGACATTGTTACTGGCAGATCCATGCTTTAGCAGGTGACATCTGTAAGAATTTTCAACATTAAAACACAAAACAATTTGGAAAAGGTAGGCCTGCTAATCAGTAATTAAAACGTTTAAATATTTTCAGTACACAAGAGGATACAGCTATATTAAAAAGCCTTAAAAAAAAACTTGATCCTAATATTTGTTTTTCAATCTAGATCTTACCTGAGTATCTAATGAACTGGAGACTGACACTCTGTTAGTTTTCATTGCTGTGACCAGAAGATCTGAACAGAACAACTTAGAGGAGAGAAAGTTTATTTTAGCTCATATTTTCAGAGGTACAGTTCATGGTTGGCCACTGCCATTGCTCTGAACCCAAGATGAGGCAGAACATCATGGTAGAAGGGTACAGTGGAGGAAAGTTGTTCAATTCATGACAGGCAGGAAACACAGAGAGATTAAATGCAAGAAGCCAGAAATAATCTAATGATTATTCCAACTACACCATGGCTACCTTCAGTTACCACTTACCATTGGTCCATTTAAATTATTAAACTATCAAATGCATTAATCCATTGCTAAGATTGCTGCTTTCATAATCTAACTATTTTGCCTGGGAATACACTTGCATTGTCTCACACATGAGCTTTTGGGGATTCTTCAGATCTAAACCATAACAAAAACTGATCAGAACCATGTCATGACTGCCTAAAACAATTGCTTGTAGTCTGAGGTTCTGGCAAAGCAGAAGTTAATCGTCTGCAAGAAAGTATTCCACTGGTCAGTGCCAAAACTTGCTTTTAACTAGAGGTTTTAATACGTACTAAATTATATTCAGTATATGTATTTGCCCATCATTGAAAATTCTATTACTTTTTTTTAAAATTTATTTTTGTTAGTTGTAATTGGACACAATATCTTTTTTTGTTTTTTGATGTGATACTGAGGATTGAACCCAGTACCTTGCATATGCTAGGTGAGCTCCCTACCGCTGAGCCCCAGCCTCAGCTCCGTATTACTTCTTTTATATAAATATAAAAGTGAAAAATATTTAGACCAAAACATTAAGTAGCTATGTATGCATTGTTGCTGAGAGCCATTGCCAAGTAGGTATGACGCATGGCATGACCCAGGTCATTTGCAGTGACATTGCATGTAAGGTGACCTTGCTCAAGGAACAGGGCAGATCCAGGTTTAGGGTGTATCCTGCTGGGATTAGGGAGTATCCCGCTCCTTGGGTTTAGGGCGGTTCCAGGTTTAAGGTGTACCCTGCTGGGAATAGGGCGTATCCTGCTGCCTCAGGCAGGCCCGCTCCTTGAGTTCCCATTGAGTTCTTACGGGATTCAGAGAGTATTTGGGGTTCAGAGCCCGGTGGAGTGGGTGGATTTTGCCCAGAACGTGGATTTTGCCCAGAACGTGTTTGTAGAGTGCCGGAGTGAGTTCAGGAATAAAGAATTGCTGTTTGAATCTACAAGGCTGTGAGTGGCTCGTGATTTTGTGCCCAGCTAGACTGCGGCATTTGGTGGTCCGTATGCGGAACGTCTGAAACTTGGAGGTAAATGAAATTGCTCGCTTCTGAGGGAAGGCGAGAGAATGGGTGACCATTTCAAAAAACAATGTGTTCTTGTTTTGATTTCTTTTGTTTTTGTTTCAAGCTGCCTATCCCTAGAAATTTCTCAGGCAAACTGGGAAAAATGGTTAGCTAAAGGTTTGAAGTTTGTCGGCCCTGAGGAAAATTGATACAACGATTTTTTATTCCGTTTTTGTTTCATTCAGTTTCGGTTTTGTTTTGTGTTATCTTATTGTGTTGCGTTATCTTTATAGTAGATTAGAAATTAGTAAAAAACAAACCGAAAAGGTGTTAAGTAAATTGTTAGAGGTTCAGACCATGGAGAAAGACATTTTAGATCAAGCAAAAGAGAAGGTCTCTCGAGCTACTCAGACAGAGGAAGAAAATTTAAAGGAAAAGGGATTATTAGGAAAAAGGCTACAACAGGAGGCTGTTACTAACTCCGTTTTATAACCAGAGGGCGTAATTCAACTAACAGCCCCACCTATGGAGACAGCTGAGTGGCCCTCAAATCCCGTAGTTGATAAATGGGATCCTGAGACAGGACCTCAAAGATTAGCATGCCCTGTACTTGAACAGGTAGGAGGGCAGCGAATTCACCGTGCTTTAGATTTTAAAACAGTGAAGCAGTTAAAGGAGGCTGTAACAACCTATGGTCCCCAAGCACCCTTCATGGTAAGCATGGTCGAGTCCATTACTAACTTGGACATGATGCCAGCAGATTGGGATAGCATGTGGAAATCTGTGTTAAATGGAGGACAATATTTGTTATGGAAGGTTGCCAATGAGGAAATATGCACAGAGACAGCTAGGCGAAATGTAGCAGCCGGTTACCCTCAAAGAAATCTAGATATGTTGTTAGGAAAAGGACCTTATGAGGGTCAACGGCAACAAATTGAATATGATCCTGCTATATATGCACAAATTGCTGCAGACGCAGTTAGGGCATGGAAGACTTTACAAGGACATGGAGATTTACAAGGTCAGCTATCTAAGGTAATACAGAGAACTAATGAACCTTACGCTGAATTTGTAGATAGGCTTATTCAAACAGCTTTTAGAATTTTGGGGGATACAGAACAGGCAATGCCATTAATAAAACA
>NW_026000142.1:9110313-9138487 GCF_001458135.2 Marmota marmota marmota
CCTATCCACAAGTATGGCTGTATGCTGGACCGGTAGTCAGTGACAGGTATGATCCAATTGCAGTGGTATCAACCTAAGACCGGAGGCTGACGCCTAGAGGTCAGTTTTTCCCATGACGGATAAGAACCATATGTTGAATTGGACAACCTACCAGGCACGGTCCTTAAGCCACATTGCTTGTCGTTTAATTAATCGGAAGGGGGGAGATGCTGAGAGCCATTGCCAAGTAGGTATGACGCATGGCATGACCCAGGTCATTTGCAGTGACATTGCATGTAAGGTGACCTTGCTCAAGGACCAGGGCGGATCCAGGTTTAGGGTGTATCCTGCTGGGATTAGGGAGTATCCCGCTCCTTGGGTTTAGGGCTGTTCCAGGTTTAAGGTGTACCCTGCTGGGAATAGGGCGTATCCTGCTGCCTCAGGTGTGCCCTCTCCTTGAATTCCCTTTGAGTTCTCATGGGATTCAGAGAGTATTTGGGATTCAGAGCCCAGTGGAGTGGGTGGATTTTGCCCAGAACGTGTTTTTAGAGTGCCGGAGTGAGTTCGGGAATAAAGAATTGCTGTTTGAATCTACAAGGCTGTGAGTGGCTCGTGATTTTGTGCCCAGCCAGACTGCGGCATATTGTCATTCTATATCAACATATAAATATGTTTTAAATGCCACTGTATTCCAGGGTGTTTATTTTTTGTCTGTTGTTTTGTTTTTAAGTGCTGGATATAGTGGGGGGGGGGGAAACAAACAATACAGGTTTTTTTTTCTTTCTTTTTTTTTTGGTACTAGTGATTGAACTCAGACAAACTCAACCACTGATTTTATAGTACTGAACTGACATGCTGACATGCTAGTATGCTAGTAGGAGAAGTAGATGATGTGTAAAGTGTGATAGGAATGGGAAAACAAAGCATGCAATGAGAAAGAGTAGTCAGGAGCACAAACTATAAATGTTTTGCTAATGCAAAGTATAAACATGGAAAAATGCACCAAATGTTAAGTGTGAATAATTTTTACAATATGAACACTTATGAATTCTGTAATATGAACACACTTATGTAACCTTCATCAAGGGCAAGAAGCAGAACTTTAGGAGAGCTGTAGTAGGCTCTCATGCCCTACTCTAGGCACTTCCCACCATGCACCTACTTACCCCAATGTTATTCAATTGTAAATAAATATACATTGGGAATTACTTAAAATTTCGTCTTTTTCACCTTTTACCTTGTATTGTACTTATCGGAGAAAGAACAGATAGTAACTGTAGTAATTACCCACTTGTCACTACAATTCAAGTGCAGAGTAACAGGGTGATGCTGAAAAAGATTTCTTCCACAGTATCAAACTCTTCTAGTACTCCCGATCCATTAATACACTATTCTTTGAGCTTTCAATTTATACAGTCTTTAAGCAAGAAGAAAAGCTTATTAAAATTAATTTTTCCCATAGGACTTATTCTGGATTTTCACACACATTACACAAGCGAAATGGCTTTTTAAAACTCGTGCTTTTTGTCATCCTAATTGTTTTACACATCTTGGCAACTTTTCACACCCTGCATAAAACAGGGGTTCATTAGGAGTCATTAAAAGAAAATATTTTTCTTGGAAATGCATTAGAGCATTTGCACATTATTTTATGCCATTTTCAGAAAAGAGATGTAAATTGTGACTAACCATGAAGCAAAAAAGGGTCACTTAACAATAATTCCGGGAACAGTCTTTCAGTGACAGCATTTCAGAAATGAGAACTTGATGGGATTTGGAAATTGAACCATTATTCCCTTATAATAAATGTTCAACATTATATTTTATTTGATTGTTTTTAGCTATTAAGTGATTAAGAAGTATTTTCATTTGTTTTTAAGTGTTAAAAGAAGAAAATAAGTATAAGAAAAATGTATAAATAACACCAAAATCGAAAGCAAAAATTGTACTCTTAGATTATTCATAGGAAATGGTTTCTTACAGAAAGAGTATACCTGTGAATAGAGTGAGAGCAAGGGAAGTCAAGGTAATTTAGCAGAAATATGCATTTAGATGTGAGTTGTTATCAGAGGAAGAAAAAGGATAGGAATGTATTTCAGTTTTATCTTTGTGCAAGTCTTATGAATGAGTATATCAGATCTTACAGTTACTTTATGGAAGATCCAAGACAGTACCATTAGATCCTTAACAGCAACAACAAAATAATTAAATCATTGACTTTCAAATGAAGCTCAAATATGAAGAGTAAATGAAAAGCATTGCCTAGCTTTGTTGTTCAGAGTAACCTGTCTTGGAGACATACAATAAAACTGGTGCTTAATTCTTAAATCAGTTGTTGGAACCATATAGAGAAGTTTACAATTTGACCATCTCTATACCATTTTCACAGTAAGCTAGGCAATAAATCAGATCATCAAATTGATTGTTTGAGCCCCACACATAAGGGAAAATTTAATTTTAATAAGCTTTCTTCTTGCTTAAAGACTGTATAAATTGAAAGCTCAAAGAATAGTGTATTGATGGGTCAGGAATACTAAAAGAGTTTGATACTGTGGAAGAAATCTTTTTCAGCGTCAATCTGTTACTCTGCACTTGAATTGTAGTACTCATTTTGATCATATGCTGGGGATGGATCATCTGAGCCACTGTGATCAGGTTACCGTAATATCAATTACTCTGTGTGATTCCAGTCACGCAGGTCATTTTGAGACTTCACATTCAGTCTCCTCCCTGCTTTGGGTGGAGAGAGATGGTAGAGGTATATTATTTGCTTACATATCTATTCATTTATTTCAATGTTGTTTTTTTTTTTGAAAGAATTTTATATTTACAGGTATGTTAAAAATATGGTGTCATATACCTTTCACCCAGCTTCCTCTATTATTGCCACTGTACATTACCGTGGTATATTTATCAAAATAAAAAATTAACCTTGGTATAAAATTATTAACTAGAGATTTTATTCAGATAGTGTCCGCTTTTCCTTTTTATTTATTTTTATTTTCTACTGTTTACTCCAGGTAACCACATTATCCCAGTCTTGATATTTTCTCAGTCTATTCTGTGATAATTGCTCTTTATTTTTTATGATCTTGTTACTTGTCAAGAGTAATGGTTAGTGTTTTGTAGAATGCCCCTCAATTTGGGTTCAACTGATCTTTTCTCATGATTAGACTGAGCGTGTAGGATTTGGGGATAGAATACCACAGAAGTAATGAGCTCTTCTCAATGTACCACTTGGAGTCAACACCTTCTGTTTCTATTCAACTTAATTTAATTTTCATGAAAATGTATTTTGATGATGTAGACTTTGGATATGTAAGTATAATAAAATGCTTGCCTTTTTTTAGTCTAAGAAATTAATTTTAAAAATTAGGAGTAAGGACAATTTTGTGGACTAACCAGGGCCTAAGAAATTCTGAAAACTATACTTAAGAGTGCCAGAGTTAATTTTATAATATTTAAATTGGACACACATATTGACTTCTTCTCCTGTTTCTTTTTCAACTTAAGAATAAATATCATCAACGACAATTTTATGTTGCCTACTGCTTATTTATTATCCAAGTTTATTGAATATGCCCTCCAAGATAGTCTCTACAGGGGAAGAAAGACAATGATTAATTTAACATAACCTGATATAGCAAGTGGATCGTGTTCAAAGATTCGTTTATACTCCACTGCATTAGCTGAAATATGCTTTGTTAAAATTTTTGTTTACAAATCAGCCTCAGATTTCACACAAGTTTTTAGGCAAGTAGATTTTGGACTTGCAGATTTCTTGGGTTCTAATTCTCTTCTAGCTGTCAAATCATGTTTCTTGCTATGTAGTTTCTTCCTCCAGCATTCTTGTTTTTTCCACATTTTTATTGGGGCTTCTATCATGATGGGATTTGTTGTTACATATTCATACATACACTCAATATAACAATGCAATTTGGCCAGTGTCATTCCCCAGTATTTTCCCTTTACCTCTCCTCCTTTTCCCTGGTCTCTTTCCTGTACTCTTCTGATCTCCCTTCAATTTTCATGAGAACACACCCCCCCAACTTTTCTTTTTTTTTTTTTTTCTTTTCTAGGGTTCATAACATTATGTTGAGTTAATATATACAACATCTTGGAACAACACTGCCTGGCCATAGTGAATTCTCAGTAAATATTAGCTACTATCATTATTCAAAGTTACAAGGCTTCATTAGTAAATAGTGTATCATATTTTATCATGGACAAATAAAGCACAGAACTATTTAAGGAGAAAGAAGCATTATATAAACAAAAGTACTCTTACATAGCCTGCCCAACTTGATTTTTAATACCATTCATTATGGGTATTTTTCTAGAATTCAAATTAAATGCTTAGTTTCCTATTTAAGACTGAATTTGTGTTTACTTTTAAAATACAATCTTCTTTCAGTTCTAATTTATTTCACTAACTTTCACATCATGTTTAGTTTTCAGATATTGGGTCCCTGGGCACCTAACATTTCCCCCATTAATATTGACTTAGATTCAAAAGCTGGTTTTGAAATTCTAAAGCATTTCATATTTATTTTTTTACACCATTGCAGTCAAAACCACTTATTTAATACACGTAAGTAGTTTATTTAGTAACCTACTCTGCTAATAAAAATGAGAAATGAAACCATTGTAAATAAGCTCATTATGAGTTTGCAGAATGGAATATTAAACACTGTTTGCATAGATGAAGGGTGACTATGCAATGATCTTTGTGTGGTCTGATTTGCCTGTTTTGTCTTTTTATGTAGGATGGACTTCTAGGTATGACCATTCCTTGCATCTCTAAATCTGGGATTCCTAAAAGATGCACAGATCAACACAGCGATAAATTTATATTCCCATAAAAATCCAGTTTCCCTATCTCTTCCATGGAGAAATAATATCATTCTTCTATGATATTAACAGTCCTGATTAAACAGTGGGGTTTTTTCCATGTTCAGTAGTACACCTGCAATCCCAGTAATCAGGAAGCCAAGACAGGAGGATCACAAATTCAAAAACAGCCTCAGCAACTTAGCAGAACCTCAGCAAAACCTAGTAAGAAAGAAGGAAGAAAAATGATGAATAGTCAATCAAAACTGCATATTATGTTGACAAGTTTGATATATACTACTTAAATGTATATTCATGTGACTATTATTTATGAGACACTGGTCTAGAATCTGGGTTTATAAATGTAATAGGGATAGTCTCTGCTTTTGTGAATTTACATTCTATTTGGTAAATGTGATCTTATTATATAAAAACAATAGTTGATATGTGCTATGAAGAAATTAAAAAACTGGAGGACATTGTTAAGAGAAGTGAGTCAGACAAATACTGCATGTCCTTACTCATTTGTGGAAGCTAAAATAGTTGATGACATAGAATAGTAGATTAGAGGTCACAGAGATTAGGGAAGGAAGAAGGAAAGGGAAAAATAAAGGGTGAATATTGGGCAGCAAAACAGAAAGGAGGAAGTGGTTGTAATGCTATATGGGGCACCCTAGGGCAATTGTAGTCTACTGTGTTTATTATGCATTTCAAAATATCTAGAGGACAAGAGTTCAAGTGCCCCCAACACATAGAAATGTTAATATTTGAAGAGATGCAAATGCTAATTACTCTTTTATCATTACATATTATATATGTGTATCAAATTACAACACTGTACCCCGTAAATAAGTACAAACAACATACTAATTTAAAAAGAAATTAAAACAGTATATGAAGTAAGTTGTGTGTAAAATGCTCATTATAGAGAGGGTGGAGAGGAAAGGCCTGTTTGAGGTGATATCCTTGAGCTGACACTGGAATGTTGAGGTGAAGAACTGAAGAAGGAATGCTTCAGTCAAAGAAAATAACAATTGCCTCATCCTGGAGAAAAGCTTGGCCTTGTCAAGTAAGATAAGAAGCCTGGCTCCCCTGGAGCATCTTAAGAGAGACAGGGGGTGAGGATGGAGAAGTCATCAGGAGCAGTTCTTGTAAAGATTCCCAAGTCAGAGAGAAGAGTTTGGATTTTATTGTGGTTAACCTGGGCAGCTTCTGGGCATTATATGGAACTGTGTCAGATGGATACTTCCAAAACACACCCAAATGGGTGGAGGGTGGGGCTGGATCTGAGGTCAGAAATTCAAGAGATATCAGAGGAAGGTGAACTCTCATTATTTCACCTCAAATGTATTTCTCAAATTTGATCTCCAGAACCATGGGGTTAAAGGAAATTCTCTGAAATATGCAAATGATTCAAAATATCTTCTCTGTAGTTTGGATCTTGACCATCCGTCAAAGTCTCATGTGATAAAGGTTTGACCCCAAAGTGGCTCTACCAGAAGATTATGGAAACTTTCAGAGGTGGGGCCTAGTGAACAGTCCGCAGGTCACTGAGGGTGTGACCTTGGAGAGAACTGTGGAACCTGGTGTCTTCTGGGTGGTGGTGTTTTTGTTTTCTTCCTCTTCTTTTTGGCTTCCTGACCATGAGGTAAGTGGTTTTGTTCTGCCAGTGTTATGGTTTGAACCTGGAGTGTCCCCCAAAATCTCATGAGAACTTTGGGGAAAGGATTGGATCCTGATGGATCTGTCCTCATCAGTGGATTAATTCATCCATGGCTGAGTACACTACTGGGAGGTGGGACCTAGCTAGAGGAAGTAAGTTCCCAGGGGCACACCTTAGGGAAACCTCTGCCTTCTGTGTCCACCCTTCTCCCCCAACACCACCACCACCACAACTTTCCTTGGGCTGAGCTAGTTTCCTGTGTCACACCCTTCCACCATGATGTTCTGCCTCACCTCAGGCCCACAGCAATGGAGCCAGCCAACCATGGGCTGATACCTCTGAAATCATGAGCCAAAATAAATCTTTCCTCTGTTATATTGTCTGTGTCAGGTACGCAGCCATGCATACCCACTCTGATATGTTTTCTTGCCATAGGACAAAGAAACTGGGCCAACATTTCATGGACTGTAACTTCTAAAACAGAGCCAAAATAAACCTTTTGACTTTATAAGCTGATTATCTCAGGTATTTGCTACAGTAACAAAAATACGGTTAATAATTTTCCTACACTGAATCACAGAAAAATAGACGTATTTTTCACATGCAGCTCTTGTACAAAACAGGTTATTTTCTAATTTTAGAAGAACCACACCATTAACTTGAAAATATAATTTTACAACTCTACAATGTAGAAGTTGGGCTTTATTGCAGAAATACTGAGGCAGTCAAAACATCCAGATTGGCTGGGAAGCATTCTAAATGAGTAGCTTGGTCCTGGGTGTCTCACAAGTCAAAAGTAACTGCAATTCAGTCAACAGTCTCAACTGTCAACTCCATCTTCCTCCTGCATAAAAATAAACATTTTTCCACAATAAAGACTTTTATGAAAGCAATAAAACAACTCAAGGAAGCATTGTTATCATGAGCTAATCATACCCTTGGGGAATTAGAGACACTTAGCTGCACCCAGTGGCTCATAGCACCTGAGGGCTGTGATTATCTCCTGATAACCTTCCAGTCTGTCAGGCCTTGTTGGCTAATTAGATAATATTCAACTTGGTTATACTGCATCTGAAGAGCTTTTTGGAAGCTGCATGAGCAAGCAGAGTTTATAAAACACATATGCATACCCACACATGTGATATCAGCACAAATTTCATAATTAGCACTTTCTACATATGAACTCACATTTTAATAAATGGAAAAAAAAATAGAGTCTGAGAACTAAACCTTGAGTCTCTGTTTTCACAACAAGTAATTCTGATGAATTCAATCCAGGAAAACTTTAAGAGAAACTGACAAAACTTACATAAGGTAGCTTTATTTCTAATCAATAAATGGTTTTGACACTTCAGTCTTCCTTTTAACATTCAACCTTTCACAGTTTAAAAAGAATTAGGGCAGAATAATAAACATTATTGTTAATAATAAACCCAGGGACAAACATAGACATTACTTTGGAAAATTTTGTTGTAATAAAGCTTGTATTAAGATAGAAAAACTTAGGAATGAACTTGAAAATTGATTGCTATTTGGTAGTTCAAAATTTTAATTAGTTTAAATATTTAAATAAATTACTTCCTTCTTTATTATGTTTTAAACAAAGGGTACTATGCAAGAAAAATTTACTCACCCATACAATGAGTATAAAGTTTAATGAATATAGAAATATAGTATTACACTAAAATGAGTTAATATCTTACAAAGGTATCATATAACTGAAAATATGTCATAGCACTATCACATTTCACAACTACAAAAAATTAACAAGAGTGATTCAAATGTTTTTAATTGCTTTCTTATTATAATTAAATATAAAAAATAGATAGACCTGGAAAATAATAATTCCTGATAGAGTTTAAATTTTGAAAACTAACAAGGGACTGGAAGGGAAGGATTTGAAGTTTAGGATAAGTGTCTAACTATGAATAAAAGGAAGAAAAATTGAAGTAATTTTCTGAGAGAGATTCAGTGTTTTTTCCTCTTCATTGTCAAAATGCCAACAAACAAAGCAAGATTTATTGAGAGATCATTACATATATTCAAACACACACACACACACACTCTCTCTCTCTCTCTCTTAGGTCCCAAGAAGTTCTCACTCAGCAAATTTGAGGAGGGAATTTGTTTCCAAGTCACACATGTGACACATATTATCAACTCTACTTGGAAAACATTTGTATATTGATAGTGAAATATGAAAAGCCAAATTATCTCAACCAGAGAAAGGGTAGAAGAGAAAAATACAATTTTATTGTTAAATAAGAATTAAATCAGCATACCATGTCCTTCATAGTTAACCCTTAGGAGATGGCAAAGAAAAAAGCAATCTTACTCTCAAATAGCCAAACAGACACAACCCATTGCATACATGTTCTCAAAGTAAGCAATAATTAATCCTCACGTAAGAGGATTCAACATTGATATTTGTCACTGACAGTTTATTATAAATTCACCTAGTAACTGGACTTATACAAAGGAAAAACAAACATATATTTTTGTAACAGGAGGTACTTCTGAACTCCACGTGAAGCACCCCAGTAGCCTCCTAGCTTTCCACAGACTCTGGGAAATAGGAGGACTATTTCCCTTGATGTTTACCTTTCAAAGAAATGGCTCCCAGGCCCCTGAAAAAGATATTTCTGGGTTGTAAAACTGGCAAGAGGCTTTTAAAAAGATTTACATATGTCCCAAAGGGGAAGAGAAAGAATTTGCAATTACAAGTTCGCAAGAGAAAATCCTTTAAAAACTGGGAGAGGGAGTATCTTCCCTTATTTTCAACAGGGAAAATTAAGACTTTTATTATTATCTTTTGTATTTGCCCTTAAAATGTACACACTATAATCTTAGATAGTCTGTGAAGAATATCACCTATGAGAGAAAATTGTTTAAATACTCTGAAAAATTCTGAAGTACCAAACTCTGTCATCTTGAGACAGAGTACTTGAAGAACAAAGAAAGGAAGGAACTGAGAAACGAATAAATATATTTTTCCAAGGGGGGGGGGGCATTTCATGAAAGATATGTTCGCTCATTGCCTTTCCAGGGACTCTTGGAGGAGATTTTATCCCTGGACAAAAATAACTGTACTAGGTATCCCCAAGGTCTCCTCACCAATGAGGTTCTCAGAGTATCTGATTCAAATTATGTTCAAGGATTCCTGGGTTTAAATAAAGAAGACACACTAGAACCACTCATGGACTCTCTTCCAACATGCAATTTTCATCACCAGAACAACAAAATTTTAGGGTTTGAAATGCAATCTTACCAGAAACCTGATGGATTCCATGCCACTGAATGAAGCACACTTTTCGAGGTCTGACCAAGTTGGCCACAGCCATTATGGCCACCTATTTAAGTAACAGAAATAACCATAAATAGAAAAGATAGATTAATCTGACACCTTCTGAAATACAATCATATCCCACTTTGTAATTATTACATTAACAAGATGTTCCAGAAGCAGTCCCTATTGCTCTCCCTTGGCTCTAAGGGGTAATGCTAAATAATATTTTTAAACACTCTGCCATACTTCAGAGAAGAAGTGGGATGTTTAAGCCATTGTCAGGAATAGCATTTTCAAGCCCTGTCACATTTTTGGAATATTCACGCCTAATCTGTCCCACTCAATGAAGTTGTTCAATTAAATTATGTCCAAGTCTACTTTGGGAGTAATCCTGAATCATTCTGTATCAATATTTTTCTTCTCTTCACACAAAACTGCAGTTTAGTTTTTAATGACTTAGCTATTTTTTTATCTGCATTCAAAAGTGTATTGTTTTATGAGCAGAGAAACCATAAACATTTTTAAAAGCAAGCAGATCTATTATTGAAATAGCGATACAAAAATATGACATCAGACCTTCTTCTACATTGTAACATTACTTTGTAAAGCAAGTTGTTGAATATATTTTTTTGAGCTTGATTCCCTTCAGCATGGAGTAATGCATCTATTTTTTCAAAGGCAAATTGTAATTCACCAAACATTACAAATTAGCCCATAAACAAAAGGCACATTTCATTTTATCATTTAAAATGATTTATAATATCTCAATGTTTTATTTTTATTTATTTATTTTTGGTGCCAGAATTTGAATACAGAAGCACTTAACCACTGAGCCACACCTCAAGCCCCTTTTCTTTCTTATTTTGAAACAGGGTCTTGCTAAATTGCTTAGGACCTCCCTAAGTTGCAAAGGCTGGCATTGAACTTGTGAGCCTCCTGCCTCAGTTTCCTGAGCCACTGAGATAGCAGGTATGTGTCACCACACCCAGCTTAATGTTTTGTTTTCATAAGAGATTTACCACTGAAACCATAGAAACAAAACTGTGGAAAAGAGTTGGGGAAGATGCTACTCTACTGTATTCAATGTGTTTTTATAATATGCATACATATTGAAATGTTTAGTCAAGCAAATTAACATATTCATCATTTCATCTAGTTACCTTTTTGTAAGTGGCAAGTATACATAAAATCTATTCTCTTCTCACATTTCTGGCATACAATATAATATTAACTGTAATTACATTCTGGTGTTAGATCTATACAAAACCACAACTGTGTACTCTATTCTCTACCCTCTGCTCCTGGTAACCAATCTTCTACTCTCTGTATGGATTTAACTTAATTTTAAGTTTCCAAATACAGTTGAAACCATGCAGTATTTCTCTTCTCTATCTGACTTCTTTCACTTAGTGGTATATATTAAAAGTTTTATTCATGTTATTCTAAATGATAAAATTTCCTTCTTTTCAAAGGCTGAATAATACTCTATTATACACACACACACATATACATCCATTATATTTCATATGTATGTGAAATATATGGTGTGTGTGTGTACAACATTGTGTGTGTACATGCACACACACACACACACACACACACACGCTGTTTGAATCTACAAGCTGTGTGGTGGCTCGTGATTGTGTGCCCAGCCAGACTGCGGCAATATATATATATATATATATATATATATATATATATATATATATCATATGTATATTATATTTATATATGCCATAGTTGCTTTAACCATTCATTCGTCAGCAGACACATTTCATTATATATTTTGGCTATCATGAAAAATGTGGGAGGGAATTTATCTCTACATAGTGCTTATTTCATTTCTTTTGGGTAACTATCTAGGAGAGGGACTTTGGTTCTCATGGTAGTTGTATTTTTAAATTTTTGAGAAACCTCCATGTTGTTTTCCATAATGGCCGCACTAAATTACATTCCCAGGAACCTCATACAAGGATTTTTTTTTTCTCTACTTCCTCACTAACACTCATTTCTTATCTTTTTGATAATTTTCTATCATGTGTGAGGAAATATCTCATTGTGGTTTTGATTTGAGCTTCTCTAATGATTAGTTATGCTGAGCACCTTTTCATATTTCTGTTGTCTAGTTTTATATTTTCTTTGGAGAAATGTCAATTCTAATCTTTTGTCAATTTTTTAATTAACTCATTAATTTGATATAGAGTTGTATAAGTTCCTTATATATTTTGCACATTAATTCCTTGAAAAATGTATCATTTACAAATATTTTCTTCCAATCTATTGGTTTCTTTTAATTTTATTGATTGTTTCTTTTGCTGTGAAGATTATTTTCACTTTGATGTCATCCCACTTGTTTATTTTGGGGGTTTTTTGGCTGTGAACTTTTGACATGAGAAACAAAAAGCCATTGTCAAGGTCTTTCATTTTCTTCTGGGTGTGTTAGGATTTTCAAGTCTTATGTGAGGTCTTTATTTTGAATTGAGTTTTACACACGGTGTAAGGATCCAATTTCCTTCTTTTGCATGTGACTATTAATTTTTTCCAGACCATTTATTAAAGAGACTCTCTTTGCCCTATTGGTGCCCTTGTGGAAAATCTGTTGATGTATGTGCATGTGTTATTTCTGGGTTCTCTGTTGTGTTTCACTGGTCTGTTTTTATGCCTGTAGTATATTGTTTTGATCATGATAGCTTCATAATGCAGTTTGAAATCAAATCAGGAGGTTGGTTGCTTCCAACTTTGGTTTTCTTTCTGGAGATGACTTTAGGTACTTACTCAGTGTCTTTTGTGGTTCCATAAAAAATTTAGTAATTATCTGCTTTCTCTGAAAAATACCATTGTAATTTTGAAAAGATTGCATTGCATTTGTAGATTACCTTAGATAGTGTGGTCATTTAAACTATATTAATTTTTCAAATCCATAAACAGGATGACTTTCATTTTATGTTTCTTCAGTTTTTTTCATCAACCTTTTGGGTTTCAATATACAGATTTTTCACCTCTTTGATTAAATTTATCCCTAAAAACTTTATTTCTTTTATACTGTTGTAAATGAAATTTTCTTTTCAGCCAAATTATTCTTGGCGTAAAAGATGAAAATGATTTTAGTATGTTGATTCTGTATCATGCAAATTTGCTGAATTCATCTATTAATTTAAACATTTTGTGTGCAATTCTTAGGATTTCCCATGTATAAAATCACATTATCTGCAAATAGGGATGATTTAACTACTTTTTTTGGCTTTTATTTTTCTTGCCTCATTTCTCTTAATATTTTCAGTACTATTTAAATAGAAATGATGAGCATAAGCATTCTTGTACAAGAATTTGGATGAAAATTTAAATTTTTCTTCTTTGATTATGATAAATGGCATTTACTATCTGGAGCAAATTTCTGCCAATATGTAATTTGTTAAGAGTTTTTATCATGAAAGGATGCTATACTTTGTCAAATGCATTTTATCTGTTGAGATGATCATGTGGTTTTTGACCTTTATTTTTAAAATATGATCTATCACACTATGGAATTGCTTATATTAAAATAAACTTTCATCCTGAGGATAAACTGCAGTTTTTAATGTTTGTTGAATTTGGTTTGAAAATATTTTATTGGAGAGTTTTGTTTTTATGTACAACAGAGATTGATGTTTTATTGATTTTTCTTTTCTTATAGTGATCTGACTTCTGATACTGACCTCAAAAAATGAATCTGAGTATTCCCTCTAGTTCCATTTATTGGAAAATGTTAAGGAGAATTCCTATTAATTTTTGTTGGACAGTTATTATAATTCAGCCATGGAATCATATTATCCTGCGATTTTCTTTATTGAGAGGTATTACATAACTATTTCACTCTCTTTGTTTGTTATTGGTCTATTCAGCATTTATATTTTCTCTTGATTCAATCTTGGTAGGTTATATATTTATAGAAATTTATAAAAACCTAAGCTAAATGAACTAAGTATAAAAGAGAAAAACTTCAAGTAAGTAAAATCAGTAATGAAAATGGAGAAAGTTGAATGGATGCCTCAAAAATGAACAATTATATGCTAAAAAATTATATGCTAAAAATATAATTGTTTTGAACAATTATATGCTAAAAAATTGGATAACCTAGAGGAAATGGAATGATTTTGTTGATCATGAATTTGGCCGAACGAAACTTTAAAGTGACTGAGAGAGGAGTCACGTCTTAGACCCAGTTCCTAGTGAAGGTATTTGTCCACACATGCTCAGCAAACACTTGAGGAAATCAAAGGTACGGAAGACCTTCAAGAATGTAGACTTTGAGAAATTCTTGGAAGTCTGAGGAGTAACATATCTTCAAACACAACTCTATGCCTTTCACACTAGCTTCCTTGTTTTGTTCTAAAATAACAGATACAGACGAAAATCCCAGAAGTCAATTACTAGTACTTGTGAAGTACTTGCATTTTCAGACAAAGTTATATCTAAAAATAAACAAACTCTCCTTTGTGGAACTTCCTCAAGAGTAGGAAAAGAATTACAATAATATTAAATTACTAAAACTATTGCTTCATCTCTTGCCATCTGGGTATTTGTTGACTTATTTTATGTGGTTTTAATTTCTAAAGTACAAAGTTTAAACATATACAAGGAATATTCCATTGAATCTGTGATTGAAAGTCTTTTAAATGGAGAAACTTAAATTAGTAATTGCAGTTGTATGAAGTTTTATTTGGATCAACATATGAATACAGAGTCAACTATTCTTCAATAATCAATGTACTTATATTTACAGTTTTTAGGTTCTATCCCCATTCTTACATCACCATCACAACCAGTCCTACTTCTTAAAGGTAGGATCTTCTAACTTTCTTTGCTATTAGTTATAGAATCAAGATGAATATTCCTAAATAATATATTTATACTAGATTTGCTTTATTTATTATGCTGAATTAATTTGCTACGGTTCAGATGTGGTTTATACCTCAAAGGTTTATATGTTAGGGGGTTGGTCTTCAGTGTGGTAACATGAAAGGCTAGGAATCCTTTAAGAGGTGGACCCCAGTGAAAGGTCTTTAGGTCACTGGGGGCCCTGCCCTCAGAAGCAATTAAGATAGTTCTTATTTGGGGCTGGGGATGTGGCTCAAGCGGTAGCACGCTCACCTAGCATGCGTGCGGCCCAGGTTCAATCCTCAGCACCACATACAATCAAAGATGTTGTGTCCGCCAAAAAATAAAAAATTCTCTCTCTTTCTCTCTTAAAAAAAAAAAAAAAAAAGACAGTTCTTATGGGACAGTGAGATAATTTCCTCTGTGAGCAAGAATTAACTCTTAGCTTTTCTATCAGCCATTGTGATCTCTTTCTCCAGCACATGCTTCATCTGCCATGAGTCCTTCAGCAGAGCCAAACTGACTCTAGTACAATGTCCTCGAACCTCCAGAACTGTGAACTAAATGAACCTCTTTGATTTATAAAGTAATGCAGCTTTAGGCATTTCATTATTGAAATGAAAATTAACTAATTCATAATTGAATTTCCTACTTTATGGCTAGTTAACTGATTCTATTTTACCACTACATACATACCCCTTCCCTCACTCACTTACTTTTTTTGACATCAATATATTTAGCTAATGTGTTTACATTATTAAGACTGTGAGATGCTGACTTGAGAAAAGTAATGGAGTACTATTTCTTTTTCACAAAGAACATCTATTTGCTCATATGTTTATTGATTTAGGGAAACTACCCTGACTTTTAGTGATAAGTGACATATAAACTTTAGAAAATTTGCATTGTTTCTCACAGACCTTTTTATCCTAGGGTTTTCCTTCACCCCTGTGTGTTTGTGTGTGTGTGCAAGTGCACACACATGTTGGGTCACTCATTCCTAAATCCTAGGTTTTCCCATTTTACTCTTATGTTTTGCGGACATTTACCTTTTATTTAATTCCAAAGAAAGATGCTATGGGAATCAACATTTTTGTTCTTGCAAACTAGAAAGTGTCTTCATTCCTCTCTCATACTTGATTGATATGCTGGCTATATTATAAATTGAAAACTATTTGTCTTTTTAAAAATGACAATACTGCTCCATTATTTTCTAATATCCAACATTATTCTTAAGATAATTCTAGCAGCATTCTAGTTTCCAGTTATTGTTTGCAGCCTGTCTTGTAGCCATGAAATTTTGAATCTTCTCTTTTTTTCTGCAGAACTTTATCTTGTTCCAAAATGTCCTAACATGTATCTTGCTTTGGGTCTGTTCTCATTCCTTGCATTAGGTAGTAATCTACCCACTAAGTACAAGGTGGCTCCTAGTGAGCTTCACAGGAAGAATGAGGAGCCCCAAGGATCTAATTACTGTGAATACCCCATCATTTATCATAGTTGGTGCATTCACTCACTGTGTTTTTCAAGGTTCTTGAAGAATATTGCCTTGCATTTCACTTGTTTAGTGTTTTTCTTTCTCTCTTTTTAGGTATATACCTTATATTTCCTCAATTCCACTTTATATTAGTTTTCAGTCCTCCTCCTCCTTTTTCAGCCCTTCTACCTAACTTTAGTTTTCCTTTTGGCCTAACATTATCTTTACTGTCACGTTAATGGGATTTGAGGTACAGGAGAGAAACACAAAAGCAAGTCTGTTATGTTTAAGAAGATGTCCTAGACTTTTCTAAGAAATGGGACAGATGAACTTAAACCTTCATAATACTTTAAAATACTTAAAATTAAAATACTTTCTATCTCGTACACCCAAAGGAGGAGAATAAAGGGCATTCACACAGCAAAAAAATATTGTTAAAAAGTCATTCTATAATATGTTCTGTCTTTTTTTACCTACCTCTTCTATACTTACTGTCATATTTTTTTCCTTTCTAGCAGCTGTTTTCATTTAAAAATTAAATTTTTATTGTTTTTATTTTAAACAGTTCCATAGCATTCCTTTTTTACTCTCTGGAATAAATTTTCCCCTTCCCATAAACAGCTCTAGTAATTTTACTTTACATGGCAAATGTTATTGTATTAACCTAATTTAAAAATCACGAAACATAGTAATTGCCTTGAGAAGGATTTGAACTATAGACAAAATAAGTAATATTTGTTAGCAAATTTATAAATGCTGTTATATGATCTCCTCATTTCTTTCTCCTTAAATGAGGCAGGATATCTCAGAATAAAGGGATCACATGTTTCCTCACTTGACCAAGTAATGTAACAATGATAAGATTTTAAATTTTAATATTTTACCAGCAAAACCTCCATAATCAGTCTCACCTATACCTAATCTTACTTTTGCTTCCATCATAAAAAAACTATAAAGATAAATAAATAGAGTCAACATTTTGCACTACTCTAAAACAGTGTTAACATTTATACTGTCATTAGTCAGGTGTGATCTAGAGTTTTAAGTGCATCTTTACACAGAATTTTGTAGGCTCTGATTCAATAGAACATTATCCTCACAATGATATCTTATTTTATTATAAAGACAACTGTGTTAAAAAATAATGAGTGCTATGCAAATATGACTGAATCATGTGGACTTTTGATTGTCTAACATTCAGTATATAATAATATAATCTTGTATTTATAGAATGATTTTCTGTAAGGAACTAGAAGTACTTTCTAGAGGAAATTTAATATGCATGTTTCACAAGTACAATAGACATGATGAAAAAAGAAAATATATGGTATCAAAGAGTGATTTTATTATTCATGAACTCTGTAGTAGGGGAATGGCATTTTTTAAAGAAATATTTTTTTTAGATATTGATAGGCCTTTATTTTGTTCATTTATTTATATGTGGTGCTGAGAATCGAACCCATGGCATTTTTATAACAAAAATTTTAATTAGTCTCTAAAAATGACTTGGAATTCTACCTAATGTAGCATCCACATAACAAATTGTGCTTAAAGTAACCAGCTACTAGTAGGCTAGTAGGCACACTTTTACTGGTTGTTTAACTTCATTCAATAATCTCTCTTTTTTGTTCAGCCTCTTTCAGTTTCTCTTATCTTGAATTCTGAATCTGGAAAACAGCTGGTGGGTCATCAACTTAAAATTAAAATGACACAATTTACTCCTCCTTGTGTTGTCTAAATACACTTCATGCTATTAAGTCTGAAGAATGTTGGAGACCAGAGTCAATTTTGATTATATCTTGGGCAATGATTTTATGTGCCACCTATACTCATCTCTAACACAAAACCTGACTACCACTATTCTCCCCTCAGTTTTGGAATTTTTGCTAAAATCAGGCTTTCCTTGCACTTCAAATTCAGCAACTATTTTCCACCAAGTTCTATCAAAACTGCCATCCCCCTATTTGTCCTGGCAAGGATGCAGACATTTCTACTGATTGAATGATCACAGGTGGAGGTAACTGGCTTGAACTACATTGCTAGGATTCCAGAAAAAAGAAGCTGAAGAGCGGACTTATTCGGAGTTTTCTTCTGCAGGTAGAGGACTCAGACATGACTGAGCTGGAGCAGATGTGGGGCGTAGGCACCCACCCTACAAGAGGATCAACTTGGGTGACTTCTGCAATAGTGACTCATGATAACCCAAGAAAATAGCATCACCCAACCGAGCATTCCAACCACAAGCCCAGGTAGGGCCAAAGGCTTTTGCCCTTCTTCCTGATCCTTTCTCCCTGACCCCAACCTTAAAAAGCTCACGTCAGAGGCAGGACAAGAGTGAAGTGGTAAGCCAGTTTTTTTCCTCTTTCCTGACTCAGTATCTAGTTGGTAGGAAAGAAAAGTTAAACTAAGAATGACTGAGATTTGAGTAACTTTAAATGACCAGAAAGCTTAGGAAATCTGCTCAAAAGTTCTTAGTTGGTCTGTGACTCAGATGGAAAGTAAGATTCAATATATTCTTTATGAGTACAGGGATTGATGAAAAAACACAAAATTATTTGTGTGACATTTCACTGAGTTGACTATTTTCATAACCCAATTATGCACATCTCTTCAAAGATACTGTGAGGCAAAGAGTTAGAGTGATAGGTTACTGCTTTCATTAGTATTCAATTTTTAAAACTCAGAAACAGGTGTTCACTAATAAATAGCATGGGTTATGATAGGAAAAAATACTGCATAAAACTCCTGTCTGAATATAAATTCCTATGTGCTTAAAGAAGTGCCTAAGAAAGCAGTTTCCAACCTTTTGAGGTCATTAAATACATTATTAAAGGACTCCCCAAATTATTTTTTCTGTTTTTGCACCTAAGTAGTCTCTCTCTCCAATCCACCATGAGTTTGTTTTTTTCTAACTAAAATGTTGTTAGTTACTTATTTTGAACATGCCTATCAAGTATCTCTGAAAAATATTACTCCTAAAATACTGTCCTCTTAAAGTTGACAACCCTAAGTGTCTTGTTCCAAGATATATCCATAGTTCCTTGTTTATGATAGGCATCCAATAAATATTTATTGATTGACAAGGTAATTTTTTTCCAAGCATATTCTATAAAATCCTTATTAAATAAATTATATTTGATAAATTATAATTATTTTATTTCTCTTATATTCACTACTATTGGTACACTAAATTGATGACCTTTTGAACCAGATTAGCAAATCTTAATTAAACCTTGGCTTTATCATGCACATTGAAAATGTTTTCCAAATTGGATATGGCTTCTCAAAAAAAAAAAAAAAAAGTAAAACTGTTGCCAAAAGAACATGTATGTTATATTGAATCTATACAGTAAATTTATGTAAGTGGTAAATGGGTAAGTGCCAAATGTTCAGATGATGAGAATAATAATTTTCCCCAATTTTTACTTTGGTAAATGAGTTGTAGTCTCATTTGCTATTTCTTTGTAGTTTTTTGTGATTATCAGAATAAGTATGAGTATCAAATGATGCATTGAAAAACTATTATGCTTACCAAAGATACAATATTATATATACTATGATTTATTCATCTCTTATTTCCAACAAATTCTTGGAAACATAATTCTTAACAAGCACCAGAACTGGATTTTGTCCATATTTCTTTCTAGCTCTGAATTTGTCCTATTTAATTCCAAAATGTTAAAGGTTTTCTTGAAAATAAATCTATCTTCTACATAAGTCTGAGGTTACTGATTTTCTACAATCAAAATGATTAACTATGGAATTAGTAACATTACTCAAGTACTTCTAGTTGGCCCTTAGTCTAGCTTGGAAATGCTTCTTCAAGATATTCACAACTCTAAATTAGGGAAGAAAAGTAAAATATAAACTTGATCCTCTTGGAAAATGATAAATGTCAATAAAACTCTTTTAATTAAGTTGTGCTAGATTGGTAATATTACTTTTACAAAAATCAAGAAAGTCTATTGACTCAAAGCTGAAAGTTAAATCAATCGTGATTCAAAGACTGTAATATTCCTGAAGGATATTTAGTTGTTTGAGTGTAAATTTGAAATATTTATAGCCTTGTAACAGTTGAATTATGTCATTAAGAAAGAGATAAATATGACTTACCATACAATGGAAGAAACAACAACAAAAAAGGGAAGAAATAATCACAACTTTTCAATTCTGACCATTTGTCTTAACTCCCAATGGCCACTAGATGGCACCTAGCATTTGGCAACCATAACACTTTATTTCTAGAGCTTAAAATAACTACAGCACCAGGTCAGTTCTGACAGAGCAAAAATTAATCCTGCCACAGATATGCAACTCTTCCCTGTAAAATATCTAAATTTAAAATCTATTTGGTTTTCTGGTCAACGAAAAAGCATAAAATACCATTTTATTTTTCCTATTAGCTTTTCTATTTTTTCCTAAAGGAGATGTGAGCTTTTAGTTTCTAGAGGGTATTTGATATCCACCATTCTAAAGCAGGCATTGGGTGCATTTTGCCCTAAATATGCTCCATCTGGAAGCATGACTTTTATTTTTTTAAGGCCAAGTTAATACAACATATAAATTAAATGTTCAAATATTAAACAAGTCAACTGTGACTGACTCTTCCCTCAAAAGGTTTATAGTAATAGACCCTTGTTTTATTCTTTTATTAATTCTTCAATGATATGTTTTGAACAGTGTATCTATGACAAAATGCTGTGCTATAGCATCTGAATGCACTACTGTTTCTCTTTCCATAACACTTCATTATGAAATGAGAAAAAAAAAGAAAAAGAAATTCTAACTATTTAAAGACATACCTAATGTCTAATAAATTATCTAAGGAGATGTAAACATTCAAATGATTACAGATTTCCCATCATCAATCAATTCAGAGTAATGATAACTGAATTAAAAAAAATATGTTTTAGGATAAAATAGGAATACAATTTTCTAAAGTTTTTACCATTTCCACTTAGATATTAATCTATTTTCCACATGGTAGTGTATTTTCATACTGAGAGGAGAAATGTCCACTTGCCTTCAAAATCACCATTTTCTCTTGCTTTTTCACATTTCATTCTTCTATAATTCTTGTCTTTCCTGCCCTGTTTTGTTGCCCTTTGCCACCCTCTTCTCATTCTATCCATTCTCAGTCCACAATGCTGTCATCTATTTCAATGGGTTTTACTAATAACATATATACAGTACCAATATTTCTATGTGCTTCCTGTTAGCTTTCTCTTTGAGCTATAGAATGTTTACCGGGCCTACCACTTACATATTTATTTAATAAGCAATTCAAAATCACCATATCCCGTTCAACCTGTTCACCCTTTTCAAATCACTCAGCTACTCACTCACTCAAGCCAGAAACTTGGGATTCCTCAGACTTCTCCCTTTCCCTTGCCTTTTATATCAATAGTCTCTGTGGCCCTTATCTTTTAACTGTCTCCTACATCTAATCCTTTCTCTTGATCCTATTCAAACCCTAAGCATTGCAAATAATAATTTCCTTCTTACGTTGACCATTGATGTCCAACCTCATCTTCATAAACTTGCAGTTGCCTGAAATACTTAGTTCCCTTTCTTTCTACCCATCCTGCCTCTTTCTGCTGGCTTTCCCTCTGCCCACTCACTGCCTCAGTTCATTGCTGAATGAATTGGTGTTCTCTCTTCATGGTTTAGCACATCTATGAAGCTTTCCTTGATAGTAACAGAGTTGCCCATGGTACCAAATCAAAAACTTTGGTAAAATGGGTATCTGAGATTTACTTTTGTCACAAAGATCATGGACAAGTAATGCATCTACATCATTGCATTTTGAAGAAGAATAAATTAATAAAGTGCTTAGGAAAATACCTGGTACTGTATAGAGCAAACATTCCTTGGAGGCATTAGAAGTAGTAATACTATTTCATCAAGAGTGCCTTCAGTAATCCGGGTTCTGAAATAGGGGCTAGAAATATATTCTGGACATATAATATTTGCCTGTAGGCCCTTCTTATAGATACTAAGATCTTTAAGATTAAGAACTGTATCCTATTTAACTTTGAATATCAAATGTTTGGTAATATCAGTGATACAGACTAGGAGCCTACGAGAATTAGGAAAGGACTGGTGGTTTGTCAAATTTCCTTAACTTGATTATTTCATTACCATGCCAGGATGTTAATTTCAGAATTGGATAAATTCTCTTATCTGAATATATGGAGGCAGTGGGGGGTATGTTTTACAATGAGATGAAATGTATGCTTTAAGATTAATAGAGACCACTCCTTTATTACATATGTGCACTGTTCAGTTAGAGACTATAGTATAAAGAGTCTTGCTATCATGCTGTAATCTTAGGATCAATATTAAGGAAGGATGACATCTCTGGTATTCTTATTTTTTTCTGCCCCTGACAGTAACGAATACACTGAGTATAGTCCAAGTTAAACCAGCGTTTTGGGAAATTTCACTTTATAGGGTGTGTGGAATGGGTGATATTTATATGTCTTCACATTATTTCCAATACTCACCTTACAAAGGTATTAAAAACCGGTGCATATTAAGAAGCCTGGATAGAAGACTTTGGTATTGCTTTAAATAAAATGTGCTGATTTGCAAAAGGATTTAATATGTAGGCTAATCTTATGGCCTCTCATTTTCAGAAACATTAGGTATTTTGCATGACTGCTTATTAATAGTTGTAAATTTTAGTTTTAATGTATCTTATTTATGTATTAAAAATTATCTGAGTGAATTTTTATTTTAACATATATTGGTGACATTAAAAGACTACACAGAAAAAAATAACAAAGCAGAACTGCAAAAAATGTCTAGAATTTAATATAGACAAAATGTTTGAATTAATTCCACAATGTGAACTTGGACCAACACTTGTACATTGATATTGTTACTTATACTGTTTTACTCTCCTTCTATCTTCACTGGTAAGTAGAAAAAACTTGAATATTATAGCATTATCTTGGTGACTTAAATATTATCCTACAAATCACTTCTCTGTGACACAAACTAAACTAAAACAATATCTTCCAAAAGTTGAAATTAAAATTATATATTTGGTTCTTCCAGAGGAGATACAACAGGCCCAAGAATACAAGAAAAATATTCCATCTATTGACCTTGTACCCCCAAAATACCTGTTTCTTATCTTGTCTAAACACCTTGCCTAGGATGCCATTGTTCTTGTCAGCCTAAGCAAAAATTTGAAGAAAAGTTTCTGCTCTGGTTGCCTTCATTCAGGAAGATTCCCTGAAATGACTCCAGCCATGTGAGTGGTAAAATATCCGTAAATATTCCCAGAATAAGGAAAAATTTTCATTTGACTTTTTCAGCTGTCTGTTGAAACCAGGGTTTATTGTTTAAATTATGCAGGATTTTATATACCTTTATTCAATAAAGCATAATAAATAATGCTATAACTATTGTTGGTTCTTTTTTAATCATAGTTTACTAATACCAAATCAGGAATTAAAAATTTATAGGTATGTGCAGTGATCACAAAAAGTATGAGAAGACATAAAATAACAAAATTCAACCTGAAAAAAAGCATTTATTTACACTAATAGTTTCATATTCCTATCACAAATCAGATCTGCCATTAACATCAATAATGAAAAGAAGGATAAAAGAAACAATATAAAGGAAAAAAGCAAAATAATAAACTAGATCTGACTACACCAATAATAGGATAAAATGAAAATATCATTTCCACCCCAATTCAGACCCTACAATATGCTGCGTATAAGGAATGCACTTTAAATAGAAAGGCCCACATATATGAAAATAAGTATGAAAATGTTATACTGAAACAATATTAGTTTAAAGAAAAGATAAAATAGCTCTATTGGCACCAAAGTAGATTCCAAAACAAAAAAAAAATGAAAATGAGAACAAAGAAAATCATTTCATAATGATAAAGAGGCCATTCTTCAAGAGCACCAAACAATCCTAAATATTTATGTATCTAATAACAGAGGTACAATCCCCACACACACATAAACACACACAAAAAAAATGCTACAAAAACTGCAAGAAGATATAGACAAATCCATAACTAAGAAATGATTTAAATACCAATCTCAATAATTTATAGAACAGGTAGACCAAATATCGGTATGGATGAACAACACTTTAAGCCAGTTTGACATTTGTAGACATTCCACCCAATAAAAGCAGAATACACATTTTAAAGTACACATGGAACATGGGTCAAGATAGACCATAATTTGGATCACAAAACAAATTTCAACAAATTTAACAGAATTTAAGCCATACAAAGGATGTTTACTTATTGCAGCAGTCAGAGTATAGTCATTAGCAGAAAATGTTAATATCTTCAGAGACGTGAAAACTAAACTGCATACTTCTAAATAACCCGTTTAAACAAAGAAGAAATAAGAAAAAAATAGAAACTATTTTCTTAACTTAAAAAAATGAAAACACAGCAGGTCATAATTTGTGAGATGCTACTAAAGAGGTATTTAATAGTAGCTAAGTGTTTATAATATTAAATACACAGATTAGAGAAGAGAGGTCTCAAATCAATTGCTGCAATTTCTAGCTCAGGAAATTACACAAAGAAAATAAAATTTAGACCAAAGTAAACAAAATAAAAGAAATAATAAAGATCAGAGCAGAAATAAATGAATCATAAAACAAAAACAATTGAAGAAAGCAATAAAAATGAAAGCTGGCCTTCTAAGAATACATATGAAAGTGATAAATTTCTACCAAACCTGATCAGGAATAAAACAGAAAAATCACAAAATACAAACATCAGGAATGAGGAAGATGACATCACTGCAAAATTTATAGTTACTGAATTATAAAACGAAACTATTTAGAGTAACTTAATGCCAATAAATTAAACAACTTTAACAGAAATGAACCAATTTAAGACACATACTACCAACCCATTCAAAAGGCAATGTACAGTTTGAATGGCCCTATAAATATATATGAAAGAAACATAATTTTTAGTTAAAACAGTTACAAATATTAAAAAAATAAACTACAGGTCAGATGGTTTTACAGTTGAATTCTAACAAACATTTAAAGAAACAAAAAAAGTTCTCCGATTCCAAATAAATCATTTCTCAAAACTGAAAAGTAGGTCAATGCCCCACTCATTCTAAGGTCAGTATTTCCCAGAGTCTAAGATAAATAAGAGACTGTGTAAGAAGGGAAGTATTTTAGTCACTATCCCTCATTGAAATTGATCCAATAATCTTCAAGAATACACTGCCCTATCACATTCAGCAACATATAAAAATGATGATATACTACCAAGTGAGGTGTATCCCAGAAATGCATGTTTGAACAGGGAAAAGCAAAAAGGTCTCTTATCCTACAGAGCCCAGAAGAAAAAGTTGTTGTTGTTCCTTTTCTTTCTTTCCTTTTTCTGACATAAAGAGACGTTCATACTATGGGCTCAGAATTATTTTCCATTCTCTCCCTCCACTCTTTGTTATTACAGACCTATTATTCCAGACATGATGACATGAGCTATAACTTACTACCCAATGATCACGTGCTAGGTACTCTACTAATATTATTTTATTTGACACTCATAGGAAGTCTACAAAAATTGATGACCATCATTTCACATTTGACAATAATCAGGTCTAAGAGATTAATTTCCCGGGATGTGGATAAAGAAGTGACAGAGCAAGTATTTTTAATCCTTTATGATTCCTAAATCTATGATCTTTCCATTATGCCCAAGTGAGCCTTTTGTAACTATACAAATACATACTGTGAATATTTATTGGCAATACTGTTCCCTCTGCTTTGAAAGAGTTTCTCTCTTCTTCACTTAATGAACTTTTATTATACTTTCAAGATTCAGCATCTCAGGAGAAACTTACAAAAATGAAAATATTGTCAATGATAATAAAAGCATATTAGATTAAATTAACAATAAAATTCTTAGGAATAAAAAAGAAACTATTGTTTTCTTAGCCAGACAAAAGTTAATCTACCAAAACCCTACAAAAACATTTATGTTGACAAGTTGACCGGTCTAGCAGGAAAAGGTAGTTTCAAGATCAAAAGTCACAAATACCTAAGATGTAATGACATCATGAAGGTAGGAACAATAAAACTACTTACCTGAATTTTTACCTGAAGAAACAGATTTACTGGAATTATCAAAAAGAGACTTTAAGTATGATTCTCTAAGAGAATTATTTTTAAAAAGTTAATAAGAGAAGCCTCTTATCTATAAAATTAGAAGACAATGTGTTTATATTTTAAATAAATATTGCTTAACCATCAAAATATTATCCTGAACTAAGGAGTTGCAGCATTTGTTCTCTTTCTGTTTTTTTTTTTTAACTCCTGTACTGCTTTTTTCTTTTTTAATCAATTTCAGCTTTGCAGAAGAGAAATCACAGGATAGCAGATGACGTCACAGAAATGAAGCACAAATTCAACCATCCCAGCATTAGCAACAACAAAATTAGAACCAAGAGTGAATAATTTGTTCAAAGTCACCACAAAATCTTTCAGGAAGATTAAGAAAGGTGAATTTGAAGGCAACACACACACACACACACACACACACACACACACAACAAGTTGAGGACACTAATCTCTCTTTGTTTTTCTCTCTTCCATCCCAGAGAAAGTTTTCAAAGTTAGAGGGGAACCATTTCTGTAATTCTTACGAAGTCTGTGATCCACTTGTGTGGAAAGAATACAATTTCCAATTTTAAAAGGCCTTCTGCTCTGTTAGGGGATGACCAATGTGATTTGTTGATTCTCAGATTTAAGTGCCTCTTCTGCTGCAATCAGTGATAAATTCCTTGTTGCTACTCAGAATTCCTCCCTGTTCTGCCACTGTTTATTCTTCGGGGTCTTATGGCAATACCTTTGCAGAATGTATAATCTGTACATAGAAAATCTGAGGCAGAAAGAAGTATCATTGGTGACCTCCTTAATCCTTCCTTTGCCTTTTCCCCTTGACAGATGATAAGAAATGATATATTCATAATGGAGGCTAGCAGCTGGCAATCACACACCAGGGAGAATCAGTTTATACTTGAAGGCGTAGAGCCAGTGCATGGTCCTGAGTGATTATGAGGTCAAAAGAAAGAGGCTAAAGTTATTTCCTAGCTTATGCCCAAATGTTTTGCTCTTTAAGTTACAAGTACTGTTCTTTTCAAGTGTTTTGCACTTCATAGCTTGCATAGAACACATAACTGTAGGTAAAACTAAACAATGAAGGCTTGTTTTCATTTTGTATCAAAATTTGGGAGATACTAAAATACTTATGATACTCTTTTTCACAATAGTTCCAAATATATCTAGGAATTTGGGTTTTATTAAATCTGGTCCATCTTTATTTTTGCTGTTAGATGGAATTTTCAATTTCTAGCCTGGAGGAAACAATGAGCAATGGCAGCAGCAATTAAGGTAATGAAAGTCATTACTGGTCCTGAGTGTCTATGCAAAACCTGGTAGCTCATATCATAGGCTTTTGAGACGGAAAGCCTGGATCTTCCATTTCTATCTGTGTGCCCTTGACTAACTCATTTTAATTTTCTAAACTCAAAATACCATAATCTGTTAGGTGGGCATAATGATACTAGTTTTTAGAGTAGTTTTAGAGTAGAATTAAATTAGATAATGTATGTGTAGCATCCAGTAAGTTGTTACATAGAAGCTTAATAAAGTTTAGCTATAGAGCTAGCACCACCATGACTATAATTGCCTCTTCCCCAGGGTGGTCCCTTAAAGTAACAGGTTCTTGGAATTTGCAGATGCATTCTCTTTCACAGTCATTCCAACGACTCTACAGAATGTGTGTCCCTCTCTTTCCACCCTGTACCATGAAGGACTCAGTTATTACTGCAGGTCAATTGCTGATGACACTGTACCTCGTGACTCTGCCAAATGCCAAAGTGAAGCTAGCTAATGTCACTCAAGTTACTGTCCAGCAGCTGCCAACACCACTCACATTTATTTTGGCAAGCCTCTTCTAAGTCTCCACCAGTATACTTATCTTGCTTATCTGCTCACAGAGAAGTCTTGCTCTCTTGGTTTTTTAACAAGGGTATAGTCTTTTTTTTTTTTTTTTTTTTTTTTT